>NC_056040.1:20775315-21075315 GCF_004379255.2 Salvia splendens | reverse complement strand
TGCCACATATGTATAATGTACTATGCATGTATGTTTTCTGATGGTCCTCTGTTTGAGGATATGATCAGTGTTTTCACTGTTAATGCCGTATGCCAAGCTCACTTTGTAATTGTAGTATACCATTGCCTATGCTGCAGGTAGAGATTGTTTTTGTCTGATGCCGACTGGTGGAGGAAAGTCACTTTGTTATCAGATCCCTGCCCTTGCAAAACCAGGGATTGTGCTCGTTGTTAGTCCATTGATAGGTAAATATGACCTGTATTGTTGATTTCTGATATACTATGAAAATTATGCTGCACAAGTTCTGCTTTTCTAAATTTCAGGACATTTGATGGCAGTCACTACATTTTCTTTTGATTGTCAGCCCTTATGGTGATTAGACTCGTCTATATATCTTGTTGTTTTGAAATAATCTTTAAATGCAATTCTTTTGGTTTCGTTGTTCAATAAAACATTTTTTTATCCCTCAGGAGAATCAAGTAATGACTCTGAAAGAAAAAGGGATTGCTGTTGAATATCTCTCTTCAACTCAGACTGTCAAAGTCAAGAATAAGGTATTAAAACCATCTTGTTTAAGTTGTACTGAGAGTGAAGTAGGTAGGTTTCATTTGTCAATAGTTTTTGTTGTATTTCTCTTGAAGTATCTTTTGAAGGATCAAGCGAAGCTTGATTAACATTTTATAGTCACGCCACAGATAACCATTATATTGTGAAAAGTAGTTGTCACATGGTGGTGAACTTCATTGTTTACTGTGAAAGAGTATTATGAACATTTTCTAGGTGAAGAATGTTTCTGCAAGTTCATTTTCTATCTTGTTGACAACCCTACATGTTTGATATTGTTTATTATTGCTGTGCAGATCTATGAAAATCTTGAATCTGGAAAGCCATCTTTGCAACTATTGTATGTTACACCAGAACTGATTGCCACATCAGGATTTATGTCAAAGTTGATGAAGATTCATGGCAGAGGATTGCTAAATCTTATAGCAGTTGATGAGGTCTGAAATCACACAACCCTTGGAGAATCTCATACAAATGCTTCTAAAGTAAACACATAAGTTTATCTTTTCGTAATTAATAAAGAAAATGATTTTACTTAACATTTTTTCAATTATTGTTAGGCACATTGTGTATCAACATGGGGCCATGATTTCAGGTTACTCTTCAAACTTTAACTTGTATCTCCTACTCAGCTCTTTTATTGAAGCACCCTTTCTCAACAGTCGATGAATTGTTTTAATTTTTACGTTTTTCTTTAAACCCTTCTAATTTTAGAAATTTTGTAGTAATATGTTTCCACTTAGAGTCATTACATTAAGTTCATAGTACAAGTTATGCATTCAAGGTCTTTGAAATGCAGGTAACTAGTGTACAAAGGTCCTCAATATATAATATAAGCTCGTTTATACATACTGCTTCTGTACCTCAACTTGTCTATATAAAATTATTTTCATTTTTCTAATTAATTAAAAACTTCATATGTACTTCTGAGTTCTGACTCTAATCAATATGACCTTGATGTATTTAGACACATAGTAGTCTCCTCGCCTCTCTCCTAAATTATTTTATCTTTATGCATGCATGCACGCATGCATGTGTGGTTGTTTACGCACCTCACTGATAGCTTGTGAATAGAGCTGAACTGTTCTGGTGTTGACTTATATTAGGCCAAGCTACAGAAAGCTTTCTTCTCTGAGGAATAATTTGCCTGGCATACCAGTTTTAGCATTGACAGCAACAGCTGTTCCCAAGTGAGTTGCGATCGAACATTCTTTGAGTGGAAACAAGAAGTATTTTATATTTAGATTATTAATGCTTTGTAATCATTTTAAATGATTTCAGATAACCAAGTTGCTATAATTTTTTCTCAGATACTATTTGTACTTGTTCATTAAGTTTTTGGGATACTAAATGGAAAAATTAGAATCTCTGCCTTTTTAGTCACATTTATATATATCTATGGAATTTACCTTTCTTGTCCGATTTGAAGATATATTTTAATAAGCAAAGGCGGAACATTTATAGCAGATTTGGTACTTCTGCAGGGTTCAGGAGGACGTGATAAAGTCCTTGTCTTTGCAAAAACCTCTTGTTCTGAAGTCATCATTCAATCGTCCAAATCTTTATTATGAAGGTTTGCTCCCTGTAGCTTGATTTTATATGCTGACCTTATCTCTATCTTGATTCTTCTATCATCGCCTAACAATACCATATCACTTCTTTGTCCGGAGGGGAATATATATTACAATAGGGTATAACAAATGCTCATATTCACATGATCACATCATTTAGTCAAATATCAAATCCAATGACTCAATTTTCTTTTGGAATAACAAAATCCAGAATCTTGCAAAAGTAGTCACACGATGTTAATTATTAATTGTGATTCCATATGATAAAAGCTAGCTTTGGATGGTGATGCTTCTAAATATGATTAATTAACTGCCTAGATCTTGAAAGTACGAATTATGTCAACTCTGATATGTCTCCTTTTTCATCATGCAGTTCGCTATAAAGATCTGATGGATGATCCATATTCTGACATTTGCAATTATCTGAAATCCTGTGGAAATGTTTGTGCCATTGTTTATTGCCTTGAGCGCACAGCTTGTGATGATCTGGCAGTCCACCTATCTGCAAAAGGAATTCCTTGTTCTGGTATTGGAACTATTTTCTTAACTTGTTCTCGGAGCATCACTGACGTAGGATTTTTTCAAATGAATTTCTTTTTCTTCCACTTTCAGCATATCATGCAGGATTGAGCAGTAATGTCCGGAGTTCTGTCTTGGATGACTGGATCTCCTCTAGAACACAAATAGTTGTGGCTACAGTAGCTTTTGGGTATGCTTTTCTCACTTTCTTTCCACCTTTTTTTTAACTTTGTGTGTATTTGATTTCCATTCAAAATGATTTGTTATTTACCATTTTACTGCTATATACTCTCCCCTTCTCACTAATAATGACTCAAAACTTTAGGGCACAGGTATTTAGGAGAGTTGAAAAGTAGTGTAAAGGTGTGTGAGCGATTATGTTATTTAAAGTTGTATGTGTAATAAAGGTGTTTCAAGAAGGAAACAGGCCATTATCAATAGGACAGCTCAAAAAGGAAATCAGGTCATTATTAGTGGGACAGAGCGAGTATTTCATGGCTAATCTTGAAGGAGAAAGTTACCCGGTGCTCGATTTTACTCCAGAAAGCACATCGTACACAACACTCTTGATCATTAATTGTTGTAAAATATATGGCATGAGAGGTACCCGACACCTATAAGCCTAGATCAGATACGTGATAACTGACTACATTATCGTCCTTATACGGACAACTATCGTAATTGTTGTATTTTGGTTTTCTTATTCCTTCTATTCTGATAAATTGGTCTTTTTTCGGCACGAGGAAGGCCTTAAGGATAACGCATCTGGAGTTACTTTTCAGAAGAGAACTTAGTTACCGGTCTCAATATTCTTTCTCCAAAATGTGGTTACAGATGAGATGGCAACAGACAAAAATATTGATACAACTAGCATGGATCACAAAGAAAGTTAACCCCATATTTCAGTGCACTTGAGGGTGGAACCTAACAAATTTGTTTCAGGGGCCAATGAATGATAATGCACACCAATATTATGATTTGAGTTATCAAAATAGCCCCTTTAGTCGCTGAAAATAGACTGATCTCTTAATTTTGCATATTCACTTTATCAATTACATTGATCAGGATAAAATATTAGTAAGACTGCAGAATATGGAATGACTGTGGTGCTGATATGAGAAATTATGTTATCTCCATATCTCATTTTAGTGCCTGGAAGAATGCCTTAGCAAGAACTTTATGACTCGTCTTATTCCACCTTTTGGTTTACATTTCCTATATCCTCTTGAATGAGTTCTTTAAGTTTGAAAAAACAATTGCATGCTCCTTCGTGGAATTGTATTTCAGACTTGTGCAGTGTTTTGTGTCTTAACATGCGTAGTGCACACTGCACAGTTAACTTCAGGCTCTTTTTAACTTTGTTATTCTTTTGGTGACGGAATCCTCTCCTGGAGACATCCTGTTACATTCACAGTTTCTGAGGCAGTGATTTTTCTGCAGGATGGTAAGTACAATCTTAAGAAAATGCATAGAATAAAATGCAGATTGTTTAGCTAATGGAGACTAAGAAGATTCCTACACTGAGGCATTTGTATAACAATTTCAGGGTATTGATAGGAAGGATGTCAGAGTTGTTTGCCATTTTAATATTCCCAAGTCTATGGAAGCATTCTACCAAGAGTCAGGTCGAGCTGGTCGTGACCAATTGCCTTCTCAAAGTCTGTTGTATTTTGGAGTTGATGATTGTAGAAAAATGGTTGACTACCTTCCTGCGAAGTCACTTATATTTTAAGTATAGGCTGATTTTATTCTGAACTTAAACACATTGCAGGAATTCATCCTGAGTAAGGCCGAAAACAAGAAATCACATTCTTCTAGCTTGGATGAGGGTTCCACAAAGAACTCCTTAGCTGAGTTCCAGAAAGTAAATATCTGCATTCATCTGGAATAAGATTTGTCTCTCTTTTTTTATTAGTTGAGCCTTGGTCTGTGCTACATTAGATGATTGAATACTGTGAGGAGGCAGGCTGCCGGAGAAAAAAGATCCTTGAAAGTTTTGGGGAAGAGGTACTTGACACCAGACTGTTAAATACTCTTTACTATTTTATTTTGGCTTTTGTAAAACTGAATCAATTGATACATATTGACAAGATACAACTGTCTTTCTTTCGAAGCAGGTAACGGCATCATTATGTGGGAAAACTTGTGACTCATGCAAACACCCTGATATGGTTTCAAAGTATTTGGAGGAGCTTACAAGTACTGCTGCTTTTCAATATAAAAAGGGGTCATCTAGAATATACATAACCAGGTCACTATTTGGTGATTCCTTATTTGTATTACCACACGTGTTTTTCACTTGTTTGTTGTGTTGTTGCCATTCATTGCTTACTAGTTTTTTCTAATATCATCAAGTTCAAGCTCAACACGTACTCCCTCCGTCCCATAATAGATGTCACACTTTCCTTTTTAGTTTCTCCCACAAAAGATGTCACATTTCCTTTTTTGGAAAAAAGTTCTCTCACATTAATATAGATATATTATTTTCTCTTTCCACTTAACACACAAAACAACACCTCATAAAATCTCATGCCAATCCCCAAGTGTGACATCTACTATGGGACGGAGGGAGTACTATTATTTACCATTGTTAGAAAAAAGTTTGGACTTGTTTATCGGTAGACATAAGTCAAAATGTAAAGCTAGGTTCTGTATTTATTTGATACTACTCATCTGTAACTTGCAATTTTAATCTGTTCACTTGTTCTGATTTATTTAGTATCATCATGCAGTGCTTCAGAGACCTATGGTGATGAACAATTGTCAGAATTCTGGAATCGAAATGATGAAGCTAGTGGATCTGAGGAAGAAGATATTTCTGATTCTGATGGTATATCTAAATCATGAACTTAATGTCCATCATATAAAGAATTGGTGGTTCTCTGATATTCAACCTTATTTATATACTCCCTCCATTTTTTAAAAATAGCAACTATTTCCATTTTGGGCCGTTCCTTAAAAATAAAACCGTTAGAATCTTTCCATTTTAGGCCACTAACTACTTTCACTACTTTTTCTCTTCCTCTCTCTTACTTTACTCATTTTTCTTTTCCTTTCTCTTACTTTACCAATTCTTCTCACTTACTTTACCAATTGTGCATTAAAACTCGTGTCGTTTCAAATGTTTCTATTTTTTTAATACGGAGGGAGTATAATAGATACTCCTATATATTTTCTTATGAATGCTAAGCATCCTTTCTTTTCGCAAACCTCCTGTATCTGTCTTCAGATGCCACAGAAATTGCAAAAAGTGTAGCAAATTCGGGAAAATCATCCAAATGGAAACTAGATGAAAGATTGGAGTCATTAGAACGTGCGGAAGAGAATTATTATCGGAATAAAAATAACCAAGACAAACAGGTTAATACTCTCTCTTTCCCCTCTTAATCATAGTTGAAGTTTTACAGGTTAAACTAGAAGGTTAGTCATGTGACTCATGTCTAATACAAATGATAAAAGTGATGCAAGCAGATCCAGAGTAAAATATCGATTAGGAGTGATGATATTATTTATGTGTTGATTATAATAAAGACAAGCCTTTCAAAGCTATATTACTTGTATATGGCAAGAGGTTTATGCCTCTGACATCTTTCACTTCTGTTCCAGGTTCTGGGTAATGGTAGGGGCCGTAGGGCTTTAAGAAGCATTTTAAACACGGTTTTTAAATTATGTCTCTGACATCTTTTTGACTCTTGATTCTGTATGTCATTGGAGAATGGAGTAGGTTATTTTCCTTTTTGTGGATTATTGTATTCAGACATAAGAGTAATAACAGCCAGCCAGATGCAAGACCTATAATATGTTCATATTTTTATTCGAGCTTGTTGTACTCGGATCCATCTGCATTCTGTTTTTTTTTACTCAAATGTTTCAGTTGTTACTGATCTTACCTTTCATATTGGTAGGCCAATAAGGTCGACAAGAAATTCATATCCGCGGCGCTTAGAGATTCTGGAAAGCAGAGGTTACTAAATGCAATGAAGCAAAACCAGCATCTTTCCAGCACTTTACAGTACGCTTCCCTCCTTACTTGCTTTTATGTGAATTGCTCGAGTGGCTTTTATTCGCTAGCATATGTTTGTTCCATTTGATGAAAAATTCTCAGGATGGACTTTGTGACATCTGCGGAGACACTTGAGATTGAATGTTACCGGAAATATGGGAAAAGTGGGAAGTCAATCTATTTATCCCAGATGGCAAGTACCGCAAGATGGCTGTCAGCAGTGGTCCCTGATGAACTAACACAAAGACTTGGTACCACTACTAGCATGTCAACAGAGGCTGCTAAACCCGAAGCAGATTGCTCTTTATCACCATCAGTGCCATTCATTGCAGCAATCACACCAGTCCATGAAGAGAATGGGAGTGGCAGTGGTGCTACTGTTGAATCAAACTCTGCTGTCCTCGAGCATACATTGCCGCCACCAATTCTGTCTTTCTCAGAATTCATAAACAGGAGAAAAGTGATGGATAAGCAGGTTTCGACATCTAAAAGAGAGTCCAAGGATGGAGTTAGCCAAGGCATGGAGAAGAAAGCTAAGTGCTAGGCTCTTTAACTGGAACTTCAAATTTGGAAGGAGTATTGAACAGGTAGCATGTGGTCCTCGGCAGTCAGAGATTTGCAGCTGACACTGCTCATTGAACGCATCGTTACTGATTTGTTTAGCATCTAGATTGCTATGTAATCTCTATAAATACCGAGCTATCTTGTACTGTTTCATCATGATTAAATGCATAACAATGTTACATAGGGTTATACTAAAATGACAACCTACCATCAACGAGGACCTTTGGATTTAGGAGCAGATTCAATCATGATCTGTCATGACAGGCTTGCTTGCTTATGTATCGCAGATTTGTTTGATTATCTCTGATTTTGTATCGCAAATTGCTTGGAACCATATGTTGAATTGCTTGTCTATATATCGCAGATCGTTTGTTTGCCTATGTATTACTTGTCTATGTATTCCAGACTGTTCGCATATATTGTCATTTTAATTATGGTGTCATCATAGTGCATCCCATGTTACATAAGCATTAGCTTGTTCTTCATCTATTGCTTTTCGTGACCATTATTATATATTTTTTGTATTAATTAAAAGATGTTTATATGTCTAAGAGCATCCAAAGTGGGACGGATGTCCCGACGAACTTTCCAAAAACACCTCTTGCCACGTCATAAGGACATCCTACTGCACTACCACGTCATAAGGACATCTCACTGCACAATGACATACATCCCGACGGACATTCACAATAATAAAAATTCACAAATTCACCAAATTAAGCAATTTACGGAATTAAAATTTCGACACGAATAAGGAGAAAATGCAACCACTTTATTTAAAACAAAAAACATACATAATTATTAAAAAAAACACATAGTTAAAAAAAACAACCTCAAGCTTCGACAAATGCGGCCCCCGTCTCACTCCTCGTCGTCCCCGCCGCCAGTCCCGTCATGCCCGTGGCCGGTCCCGGCTTCACTCACGGGCAGGGATGACATCCCCAAATCGCGCCGCATACTGTCGATGACATCCTTCAACATCAACTTGTATAAGGGGTCAGTCGCTGCATACCACTTCTCCATGGTGTGTATCAGGGTCTCATGCTGCTGTATGCGGACGAGTGAGGAGAGCTCGGGATCGATCTGGGAAGGAGCTGCCGATTGGACCTCAGGGGACCCGCTGACGCTTGCCCTAGTCATCCGCATCGCGGTCTTTTGCCCAACCGGGCGACGGCGACGGGAATACGATTGAGGGGTCGGGAACTCTGCCTCGGCGTTAGGGAGTTCGTGGGAACCGGCACTGCTGCTGTACTCCCCGGAGGCGTTGATCTTTGTCCGCTTTGGCCAGCCAGCTTCAACGCCAGAACTAAACTTGGCGGAAGTCTGCACCACAAGATAGACCTCCCAATATTTGAATACCCCGAAACCCAATTCACCGTCGGGGAATTGCTGGTGAGACCGAAGCTTCACATCATCGGCGGACATGTCGTTGGTTGTCGTGTTGAGGTTGTTTTGGTAGATGCCGGCAAATCGGTTGAGCTGCCTGCTCAACCGCTCTCATTGTTTCCGGCATTGCTCTCCATCGTGAGGCTTCCCACCTGGCGGTTTGAATTGGAGGTAGCTTTGGCTAATGCGCCACCATATTCTGTCGATATGCTGGTTAGCCCCGACATAGGGATCTTCGACTACACTGATCTAGGCCTTCGCCAACGCGACGCACTCCCCTATGCTCCAGATGGTCCTCTTTCTCCCGCCGGCTTCATCCCCCTCATCCTCAGCCCCCGCCCCACCCTCGTTCCTCGTACGCAAGGACGAGGTAGTGCCCTTGCCCTTCCCTCTCCCTTGCTTCCGCGTCCTCCCTGCCGCCGGTGGCATCTCAGTAGGAGACTCCCTGACCGGAGATAGAGATAGCCCCAACTCCTCAAAAGAGAAAGTCTCAATACCGGTGAACTAAGTGTCCAGATGAGTACTCTGGGGGGAATCACTAGATAATAAATCCATGTAGAGGCGATAGACATTGTCCCAAGGTGATTGGGGGACCCCCTGTCTGCTACCCCGCAATGGCAGGAATGCATGTATCATCCCGGGCATTTGGGGCATCATCCCCGTCATCGCGGCACTCATCCCGTGCATTTAGAGCATCATCTCACACTGTACCCGGGCATCATCCCCGCCATTTGGGGTTGGGGCATCATCGGGGCCATTCCAGGCATCATCTCGGTGCACTTCCGCCGGCATTTCCCCCAATTATAACGGAAAAGTCGGCGTTTGTGACTCGCTCGTAGCGGGGGAATAACTATCGTGGTGCTCCATTTATCTTCAAAAGAAATGATAGTAGAGAGAGAAACTCATTAAAACAAGTGGTGCGAATGAAATGAAGTTCAACGAGCTGTATATATAGAGTTTTTTTTAAATTAAAAATCGGGACGTCCGTCGGGACGTCCATCGTGGCACCGCAATGACGGACGTCCCCGGAATACCGCGGAACTCCGGTGTCCGCAACGCACGTCCGCCTCCCTGCTGCCTAATGGCGGACTTCCGGCACGCCGGTCGGACGTCCGCCGGAACAGCCGCCATTGCGGATGCTCTAAGAATATGTAGTTTGTTGTTATATCATACTTCCTCCTACTTTTAAAAATATAACTTTTGAAACAACAGGAGTTTTAATGTCAACAATTAAGGGACATTAAAAATTGAAAAGTTAAAATTTTATATTCTAATTTTAAAAGTTGATAAAAAAATGATCCAATTTTTTTTGAATGAATATATATATATAAAGTGATACGTGAAGTAGTACATGTGGGAATATTATATTGCTTTATAAAATGATTATGAATGAAAAAATAGAAGACAAAATAGGGATGCAGGTGGCAGAAATATTCCATCAGAGCTGTCGGGCGTTAACGGAGGTTAGATTCTTTCACCGCAGTCAATCACGGATCCCTTGCTTCCTTCAAAATTACACAAATGCCCCCGCTTTCGAAAAAGTAGAAAAAGAATTACAACTCAAAACAGATAGAGACAGAATCACAGTGGAGAAGGAGTTGGCCGACGAATCAATAACCTCCTCTCTCTCCCTCTCTCTCTCTCTCTCTCGAATGCGCTTGTTCGTGTCTATGGAGGAGACATTCAGAGCAGCAAACAATTAGTCTGTGTTCTGTGGAGAAGAGGCCGCGGCCATGCCTGAACCCTGCGCCGGTTCTGCTTGCCTAGACGTTGAGACCATCTATCTCGGCGGAAAGGTTGTATTCCTTCTATTTTTTCCCTATTATTGTTCAATTGCAATTTTCTACTTCCAATTTTCTATAGAGGAAAACACCTTGTGTTTTGATAAGGATTGAATTTCCTGTTTCTACTTAAGCAATTTCTAGATCAGCTTCTTGTTTCTGTATCTAGCATTCTTGAGGAATTTTCTTGACATTCTTTCTCTAAATACAAGTCAATTTTCTTTTTTTCTGCAAAATATGCTGCTATAAAAGAATTTAGTAGCTGTCCCGAATTCTTTGAATCGAATCGAATCTCATCTTCTGTGCATTGCATGTTGTTAGATACTTATCTTTAGAGATTTTATGATATTGGTGCTAACGATCTTTCTCATTAGTTGTTAGTTTTAGCTTTTTTTAATTCCATTGGTAAAAACTGAACATTGTGAAAGGTGTCATTTTCGTTGTTGAAAGTATGGCTCGTTACAGGCTGTAGTTATTCTGTCTGTTTCTTTTTCCTGTGGTTAGAAGTTGTCATCAAATCATAATAAATTTCAGTGTTTCTTTTCAATATCGAAATTTATCTGTTTCAATCTTTTCATTTTCATCGATTATGAGCAATCTGGATCAACAAGTGGTTGAGTTCACATGTATTCTCTTTTCATAAAGATAGCAAACAATGGTATTTTCCTTTGCCAAAAGGGTAATCATTTAAGCAATCTTTTCAACTCATTTGCAACATTGTTTCTTTATGGAGATTGGAGAACATAGTAATGATATCATAGATATAATTATAGTTTTCAAATTATTTGGAATGTTGATTTGTGGCAATTTCTTAATGCCCGTTATTGATATTCATGGTTCAGGAACATATTGTACGGACTGGGAGTGGCTCTGTTTCAGTTATAGTGTATGGAGATCCCGACAAGCCAGCTTTAGTCACTTATCCTGATTTAGCTTTAAATCGTGAGTTCTGAGTAAACCTTGGTGGTCGCTTTTGTTCGTTTAGATGTGTGCTTGCCAAATTTTACAAGCCAATTGTGTCTTCTCTGTCGTGCAGATATATCCTGTTTCCAAGGATTGTTCTTTTGTCCAGAAGCTGCAACTTTGCTGCTCCACAATTTCTGCGTTTACCATATTAGTCCTCCAGGACACGAGGTCCGTAAATTAGCCTGGCTGTTCGTGATGGCATAGTAAACTTACCCTTTTGCTCATACATTCTCCAACTATTATTACATTTTTATATATACACTGAATGATATAGCTCACTTGATATTTAACTTCGACTCTGGTAAGAGTTCTTGCAGTTGGGAGCTGCGGCAATTTGTGCCGATATCCCTGTGCCTTCTCTCAGTGACTTAGCCGATCAAATTCTTGAAGTGCTTAACTATTTTAAGTATGTCTTGTATTTTTCCTGTGTTGACTTCACTGTCTGTTTTAAGTTATGATTGGACTTCTAAGTTGGGTTGGTACTAACTCGAAATGCCACTAGTCATATGTCCCTGATAAAATGACTTCTAAATTTATTCAGGCTTGGTGCAGTTATGTGCATGGGCGTAATGGCTGGAGCTTATGTTCTCACCTTATTTGCTGTATGTTGTACACTTGTACTTGGATCTGTTTCACAATATCATTCTTTTTATGTCCCCAATTTTTTATATAATCGGGAAATATGTTACAGATGAAATTTAGGGAGCGAGTTCTTGGTTTGATACTTGTTTCTCCTTTATGTAAAGCTCCATCTTGGACAGAATGGCTGTGCAATAAGGTATCATTCTCAGATTCTCAATCAGTATTGTATGCAATGCAGATTCTCAACTCATAAAAACTGAGGTGATACTAAGATATGAAATTTGCAGGTAATGGCCAACTTGCTCTATTACTATGGAATATGCAACATGCTTAAGGATTGTTTACTTTATCGGTACTTTAGCAAGGTATCTATTATCTTGTTAATCATTGAAATATCCCTTATCCTGCCCCATGTTGTAGATGTCATCTTTGTTGATATTGATTGAGATATTACTAGTCAGGTTTTATGAGTATAGTTTATTTGTGTTTCAGGAAGTTCGTGGCAGTGCTGAAGTTCCAGAATCAGACATAGTTCAAGCATGCAGAAAAGTTAGTGCTTAATACATGTAGTTTCCATTATCTAGGACAAATAATGCTTTGTTCTTTTCGTAGTAGTATGATTTTCTATGCTTAAAATATTAGTATTAATTGGTTGAGTTTTCCAGCTGCTTGATGAGAGGAAGAGCTCAAATGTTCTGCGGTTCCTTCAAGCAATAAATAGGTATCAAAGGCTGAAAATATGAGTATATACAGGCCAAGTTTCTTGATGGCTTCTTCACTTTTGCTTGTTCAAGAATTTTACTCATTTTTATCTCTTATTTTTTGCTGATGAACAGGAGACCTGACATTACTGATGGGCTGATGACGCTAAAGTGTCGAACTTTAATATTTGTTGGAGATGATTCTCCTTTCCATTCAGAAGGTCTTCACATGGCTGCTAACTTAGACAGAAGATACAGTGCCTTGGTAGAGGTATGCAATATGGATCAAATGTAACATTGCCGCCTTTGTTAATAATCAATGCGGAAAAATCTAGCATCACATCTGCTTCGTATATAATCTGCTGCATGTCAAGATCCAAGTTTTATGAATGACTTATGAAATGTTTGCACTATAGTTTTTCATGTTTCTGGAATCTGGAGTGTGCATTGACAATGATTATATCAGAAAATGTGATGTATTTTTATGTATCGCCTCATTGCTTGTAAAAGGTTCAAATGCTGTTCTAATGGAAGAATATTATTACTTACTACACAGGTTCAAGCTTGCGGGTCAGTAGTGACTGAGGAGCAGCCATACGCAATGTTGGTGCCGATGGAATATTTTCTCGTAGGGTATGGTATACACAAACCGAATCATTTTAACAGCAGCCCCAGGAGTCCACTTTACCCTACGTGTATCGCTCCAGAACTCCTCTCTCCAGAAAGCATGGGATTAAAGCTAAAACCAATCAGGACTCACCTTTCATCACAAAGATAGAAGTCGTCACTTAATTACTATTGTAAATTGGGAGGTTCGTATAACACGTTCGTTCTATTTATTTATTTATTTTGCCAGGCCATCGTGTTAGGGCGATTGAGGAGGGTAGATATTGTTTTAGATTGTAGTAATTCTTGATTGAACATAGGGTTGGGATTGTTTTAGACTATTCTTTCGTGTGTAGTTAGTTATGCCATTCATGACTTGATCTGTTAGATCCGTAGACGACTACAACGACCGTGACACGAGCAATAAAGAATGGAGAGGGAGTGGACTCTAGTTGCTCGAATTATCTGGCATCTATTTGTGTTGTCAATTTTGTTGTTGTTTATATAGAAATAGAGATTTGATCTTATTCCCTTAGGTTTGCAAGCACATGGAGCTGGGCTGCCAATATGCTTTTAGTTTTCATGGACAACTGTAATGTGATAGCTACTGCATTCCTTTATATTAATGTGATGGATATTACAATCAAATATTTGTGATCACACTGCACTCAATTATACATGTATATATTAAATTACTTGTATTAATCGAAGGTAAATACTGCTACAACTGCAAGTATAGTATGGCTTAAAATTAAGTGTAACGCCATTTTGGTAATTTAACGTGTTCTTGATAATAAGATTTGCCTCGAATATAGTAAGGTAGTCACTATAAATTGCTATGCAAATTGTAGTAATAGATTATCTTACTTTTTTCTTTCTATTAGTCTATCTACTTTTTTACCTATCCACTTAACACACTAAACATCAATTTCTTAAACTCTCAAAACGAAGCCCCAACTATAAAAGAAAGAAGAGAGTATTATTAATTAACAATAATTTATTATGAATAAAATTACAAAAACATCCCAAAAATTGACAAGTAAACCGAAGAAGATTGCAAATATTTGGGGTCACATCATGTATATATATACCACTCCTAATAATTATATTAGGTCATGAGGATACTAATGTTGATTATGTCTACATTAAATTTGAAACATTATTAATTTATGTCAACTCCTTATATATAGAGCTAATTTGGTCCTTGATTTAGTATACCTAATGATCTTATTATTCAGAGTTTAGGATTGAGAAAAGTGAGTGATGATGATCAAAATGAAAGGTGTAGTATGCGTAGCAATATTGTTTTTGTTGCTGTTTGATTTTGCAGTAAAAAGCAAGGGTGTCGAAATATCATGTAGTGAACAGCAAGGAACACAAAGGAAGATGATCCATGTCCAGATAAAGAAAAGGAGCCGTGGTTCGGGTGGAGCCGGTTCGTCGTCTGCGCCTAAACTATCTTCCTATTCCTTCCTCTCTTTCTCCCTCTTATTTACCTTACTCTTTGCATAGATGTTCATGCGATATTACTTCATTCTGATTTGATTTCATCTTTTTCATGTAATTGATTTTGTGTAATAAAGTTTGTTGTACAATATTTATCTTATTCCTATATGTCTCCAATATTGTGAAGCCAAAATGTAAATTGGTTTATACTATTACTATTGGAATTGGAACCTAGAAAATCAAGGTGGAATGCATAAGATCACAGGAGTTCAAGTGCTGGATTAATTCTGTGTCAATCGGAATTAGATTCAAATATAAATAAATCGGAAAATTTATTAAATAGGAGGATTTCAACTATATGGTTTGACTCCAACAATTGATTAGAATCAAAGTGTAGTGGAGCGACAGTAATTGAATAAGGGATTCCAATTTTCAACATAAATGATTATTTTAATACTTTAAGTCTCAGGGATGAATTGTTCAAAAAAAATGTAGACTTGATGGTAAAAAAAATTAGAGAAATGTGTTAAAATCAATCAACGACACATCACACAAATATTGTTAACACACCGGTAACTATACCCTCATTCAGAACAAATTAAAGTGAAAAATAGTACTCCATGTTCATTGAAATAAAGTAGAAATAAGAGGCAAAAAATAAAAAATACTCATTTTGCTTAATTAATGTGTAAATTACGGCTAAAGTTTAAAAATATAGTAGTAGTAGTAGTAGTACATAAGTTCTAGCCAAAGCAATTTAAAATATGACAAGTAATTTAAGTAGAAGGTTATCGCAAAAAACCAAAGGGTTATGTGAATAATCATTCAATCCATGCAATCATAAGAATTTTTGATCTTTTGCATGAATTAGTACTATCATGCAAAATTGTTCAATTCGATTGAGCGCATGAACATTTGATTTTTATTCAATTGACGTGATCACATGAAATATGAATCATTGATTTTTAGATGAATTTATACCATTAGTCATTACACGAGATCGTTTAGTTTGCGCAATCCCATTAAACTTTGAATGCATATGAACTTTTATTTTTCATATGTATTTTGCACTAGCATGCGAAAATCGTTTAATTTAATTTGCAGTTGCACTATGGTATGAATCTTTGATAAAACATAAACACAATTTTTAAAACAATTTCACTGAATTACAAAGAAAATGCATGGTTCGAACCAGGGATCGATCTAGCACAGGCAAACCTTCACTCCAGCAATGGCTTAGCTGGGGCCGGAGCCAAAACCAGTATCCACCCTACCATGGCCGCCCCTCTACGTCTGCTAGGCTAGCTAGTAGTTAGTGAGGATGAAATGAATCTGGGTTTGGGCATTAGTTATGTTGTTGGGCTATGCCTTTGTTAAAGCCTTCAAATGCGTACGTTTACATTATACCTTATCATAGAATCATGTACAAATCATCCTTATTTATTTTATTAATAAATCAAGGAATTTTGTTAAATTAGCAATGTCAAGTACTCTAAATATTTGTATAGTAATAATTCAATTATAAAACCTATTATTAACTATAAAAGAATAATAGGATTCGTAATTGAATTATTACTATACCATTTATAGTATAGTACTTCGACGTTGACAATTCAACAAAATTCATTGATTTATTAATAAAATAAATAGGGATGATTTGCACATGATTCTATCATATAGAGATTGAAATTTAAAATTATCAAAATATGTGTTGGAACATGTACTAAAATTCAAATCTTATTGCGCCTTACAATAATAAAGATAATAATACTAGTGATTTACAATCGGATAGTAAAATTTAATGATAAAATTGTCAAAATTTAGATGATGGTATAGTATGGGCCAATTACCAAATATTTGTACACCGGCATAGTGTTCTGTTTGAACATATACAATACAGCTAATGTGATGGGGACATGAATATAAATTATGGAATCGGACATTTGAATAGGATGAACTAAACACATGTCATCTGATGATGTGGACTTCTCTCTCTCCACGTAGAATTATCATAAATTTATTCAGTTGGTGATATAAAGCTTTCATTACTATTACCAGAGATATTTGTTGCTCTTTGTTAATTACAGTACATAATTATGGTCCATATCAAATTCAGCATTTCAAAAAGTTGTTGTGCCACGTCAGCCAAAACAGCAGGTCACTTTTCCCCTTACTGTCACACTTCCTACATGATCTCTTCTCTTCCATAAAAATCACTTTCAGTTATTGACTTTCTCCATCATACTCTCCTTAGTCCAAGAAAGATTGGTTTTTTCAGTGGGGAAACCAAAGAAAAATCAAATCTTGATGAAATTGAGATGAGTGGGATAGGCAGAAGCAGTGATGTTGTGGTGGTTGTTGTTAGGGCTGCTAAAGAAATTTCAACAACAGCTCTAACCTGGGCTTTGACAAATGCAGTTCAGCCAGGGGACTGTGTTAGGTTGCTCGTCGTCATTCCAATTCATACCTCAAGTAAACTCTCATTTTTTGCTCTCTTTCAAATTTTACTGCACCATTATTATTCTATAACTAAATGCTCAATTTTTAGGAGTGAGTTCATGATGGAGTTTGAGATTTGGTCAAGTTGAAATAGTTGAATCATTGCATTGAGTGTGTTGTTAGGGAATTCAAAGAAGTTGTTATCAAAAACCCCATAAAGGCATTGTTCATATTGTTGTTATCTAAATTATTGAGCCCTTGATAGGTAAAGGTCTATGGGGACTTCCAAATTTTCATAGTGATTTTGCCACCGGATATTGGAGATTCATGTCAGGAACTATTGTAGAACAGAAGGAGTATATTGCAGGTATAGGCAACCAGATGATGCACCAACTAAACCATATCTATGATCCTGCAAAGGTCTTTTCTTCTGTGCTTTCCCCTCTAGTCTTGTTATTGTCTCGTTGATGCATGAGGCCGGCTTACATTGAGACGTGGTGATAATGTTCGTTGCTGTGTAGGTAACGGTGAAGATGAAGGTTGTCTTTGAATCCAAAGATGGAGTAGTGGCTGCTGAGGCCAAGAGGACTCAAGCACTGTGGGTTGTATTGGACAAGTAATACACATTCTCCCTTTTTTCATTGATAGTCGAATGCATTCTTGATTGTGTGTTCCGTTTCACAAAATTCATACAAATCATTTGATAGGAGAATGGAGAGCGAAGCTAGCTCTTGCACTGAGCAGCTCGACTGCAACGTTGTACTTGTTAAGAACTCTGAGACGAAGGTCCTTAGATTGAACTTGATTGAGCCAAGAAGGCCGGATTCTGAGATGCTTAAGCATTCAAAATCAACTAAGAAACGTTTTATAGTCCCAAATGTGACTCCAACGAGCAGCCCTGAGAAGCTCTCCTCGGTGTCAAGCTTAGACAAGTTCGTGTCCTCAACATTCATGTCCGACATTGATTGGGAGCCAAAGGTGATGTACCACAACTACTATGATGATTCTGATTCTGCGTCAGACAGTGAAACTCAGCTCTGTCACATCCATGGAAGACAACCTTAGTTCAGCTGATGAATGTGGGAAGCTCTTGAAAGATTGGCTGCATAGATCCAGCAGCAAATCAATGAATGAAAAGCCTGTAACGCGCCAACTTAGCGTCTCGAGGGATGTGAACGTTGATCTGTGCAGGAATGTGAGAGAGATGATATCACTGAACAGAAATGCACGTACGGATCCCCCTCCACTTTGCTCTGTGTGTTGCCACAAGTCACCATCCGTTGGGAAACCTCCTAGGCTGTTCACATTCGCAGAGCTGGAACGAGCCACTGGGGGATTTCTGCAGGCGAATTTCTTGGCTGAGGGGGGATACGGCTCAGTGCACCGCGGTGTGTTGCCTGATGGCCAGGTTATAGCTGTCAAACAGCATAAATTGGGTAGCAGTCAAGGCGACCGTGAGTTCTGCTCTGAAGTGCAGGCCTTGAGCTGTGCACAGCACCGGAATGTTGTGATGCTGATTGGATACTGCGTGGAGGATGGGAGACGGCTGCTGGTTTACGAGTACATCTGCAATGGCTCTCTGGACTCTCATCTATATGGTAAAATTTCATGATCGCCTTCTTTTTCTACTTTCTGTGTGAAACTTATCTTGGATTGATTTGAATCTGCAGGAAGGAATCAAATTCCACTAGAATGGGCTGCACGTCGAAAAGTTGCAGTTGGAGCTGCTCGAGGGCTGAGATACCTCCATGAGGAGTGCAGAGTTGGATGCATAGTCCACCGTGATTTGAGGCCAAACAACATTCTCCTCACACATGATTTTGAGGCAATGGTAAGTTGTGAGTTGTTATGTCATCGCATTGTTTCACATTGGCATCAATCCGTTTACACTAGCCGTGTAATTGTATGGAAAATTGTGGAGAAAAGGTTGGGGACTTTGGACTAGCAAGGGTGCAGGCGGGTGATGGAGATTCGGGTGCAGAGAGCAGAATCATAGGAACATTTGGTTACATGGCTCCGGAATATGCTGAGACCGGGGAAGTAAGTGCAAAGGCAGATGTGTATGCCTTTGGGGTCGTGTTGGTGGAGCTGGTCACGGGGAGGAAGGCTGTGGATATATACCGGCCTAAGGGCGAGCAATGCCTTACAGAATGGGTACACATCTATCCATATGTTTAGAACTAAGTATGTCTTCTTTGATTACATTAATATGAATGGAGCAGGCGCGTCCGTTGCTGGAAGAGAATGGCCTCTCCAAGCATGTGGATCCTTGCTTGAACAAGTGCTACTCGGAGAGAGAGGTGGAAGGGATGATGCATTGTGCGTCGCTGTGCTTGCAACGAGACCCTCACTCAAGGCCTCCTATGTCTCAGGTAAAACAATCATGCAGATTTCTTTTGTTTCAGTTTATACAAAACTTGTGCTGAATGATTTGATTGTGTGTTGCAGCTACTTCGGTTTTTGGAAGGTGACATTTCGATGAGATGAAATTAAATGTGTTGGAATTCAGATATGAATGCGTAGATATTGAACTTAGTGATAAATAGACTATGATTGGTGGGTTGTTAGTGAAGGTTTTAATATGTAAAATTGAAAATAGTTTCAATAGGAATGATGTTGGCGCTACAATCCCTACATGAAGATCAAGAATCGCCTTCTTGAATCCAAAATAGGGCATCATCCACAACTCTCAGTTGATGTCTCTATCAGCTTCAACATAATCTTATTTTGGAATGATATTATCAGAATATGTAGCATTTCCAACGCCTTCAACAACTGATATCATAAGCTTCGTTTTCACAATGGGCTAATGAAACCGAACCAATAAAGAACACAATCGAACTTTGCTATAATAACCTAAAGAGATCTCTTTAGCAACGAAAACAGAGTGATATAAGAGCATCCACAGTGCAAGCCAAATAAACTCACATTTCAACCACAACTCTATTATCCAGTTGTCACGTCAGTATTTTTCATACAACTGCAATACAGTCAGCCTCCTTTTTAGCCATAACTAAAAATGTCCAAAAATTAAAATAAATGTAACCAAAGACGACTACTATATGCTTATGTCATCTTTTTTTATTTTACATACAGAAAGAATATACTATAACAATTAAATTCATATAGATATGTGTTGATCTGTTTTGCAGGATTTGTCGCCCAGCCAACTCCAAGCAGATTAGTTCAACACTATCTATATCTATGCTTTTGTCATGCTTTATACCTTCCAGTGTATTAAAAGTTAAAACGATGTAAAATAGAAATCACTTAATTCCCTCAAGATTTAGCCTGTTTGTTAGTTTCCAACTTGTGGATTTCACTGGGTTTTTCAGTCTAGGATAGAACACAAGGGTTCTAATAACTAAACATCGGTTCAGCTCTGTGCAAGACCTTCTCTTTAAAGAAGAAGAAGAGTAGGCTTTGAAAGGCATGGGATGGAAGCAAAGTTATCTAGAATGTAGCATCATGGAGATGGTGAGAATATTTGATGTAATAAAGGAATATTGTATTAATTTGGTAATGAAATGAATATTTGATAATGAAATGAATATTGTAATAGCAGCAAATTTAGAAAGAGAACTATACATTTAATAATTATAGTACAAAATGCACAGCTATATCCCCTTTACAAGCTGCTGATTAATAATTTCCAGTTGTAATGTAGTGTGGCTAGTTAAAATAATAAACGAATTGATATATGGACATGCTTTCAGAAAATTGTATAAACACCTGCCGCATTAACAACAAACTGTGAAAAAAAGGTTCCGGCCGTATGTGAGAAATCTCGGTAGAAAAAAGCATGGCAGACGCGGGAGGGGGCAGTGGAGTCAGTCGACCTCCTTTGCACTCTTAATCACCTGTCCCCCAACAAGAAGAGACCATCCATCAGGTCAAGTCTGATATTTGCACTTCTGGCTCATACATATATGGTACTGTATTTATTATCAAGAATCATGAGAGCTGTGGACCATCAAAGATATATGCTTAGCACTGTCCGCGCGCAAACTCTCTCCTCTAATCTGGAACCAAAAATCATATTCAACAAACCCATAAACTCTATGGAAACTGTGTACAATGTGATGGATCAGTAGTGTGGTTTCTGTAATACAGTACCTCATAGGTGGAATCAGAAGAAAACCACCGTAATAGCACTCCAAGATGTACTACGGCAGGTATTAGCTTAAACAGTAATGGTGTAGTCACCTGTGCATAATATTTTTAAGATGAAGAAAGCAATTGCGGACATAATTGGAAAAACTAATAAACAATGTATCTAGAAGAGTAAGTGCAAAATACACCCATGAAAACCATGCCTCTACTTGCTTGACTAGAGGATCAACAAATTGGATATTGCATTTTCCAGAGACTTCTAAATTAATACAAGTTCTTGGACTACTTTTATCCATTTCATATGAATAAATATTGTTATGCCATGATCTAAGTCAATGCAACCATATGTAAGCTATGTTAAGCAGATATGCCAGATATAAGCATAACATATGCTTGAAAAATTATGTGAAGTGTTCCATGACATATCAAAGGCAATGGAAAACATGAATCTTAATGAGCAGTAGAGACCCTAACAGATCACATTTGTCTATGAATGAGAAGAAATACGCTACATGGGATATTGCCAAGGCACACAGCTAAAAAGTCTAGCATACCAGACTGAGTGCTGTTGTCCCAAGAAGCAGCATGTATAGTTTACCCTGTAATTCATCACCTATGTTAGTGGTGGCTCAAACGAAGGACAATATAACAAAATCAGGCTTTCATCGAAAGTTGATAATACTTAAGAGTATTGAGCAATAGATCACCAATTTCTTATAAGAAAAGGACAAAATAGTTCAAAGTTAGCATATAATGGATATGACACTTCACAATTAAGAAAAACTCAGAAATAAAGAAACACCTCGATCAACTTGAGGTTAGACGCTCGACTAAGAAGAACAAAAGCAAATTCTCCAATTTGTGCAAGAGACATCCCAACCTGCACATGCATATGACAAAATTTTGCAAGTCAAACAAAGATTACCAACATTTGAAAAATTAACACTAGAAAGTTGCATACAAGAAGGGAAGTCTTGTTGTTGTAGCCAAATCCTCTCACGACCAAACTGAACACAATTGTTTTGATAATAATCACCAAGATAACAGCTGCCAGCAATATATCAATGTGATTCCAGAGAAACTGGACATGAATTAGCATTCCAATACTGGCTAGAAAAAGGGCAGCAAAAAAGTTCCGGATCGGCTCCACCTACAAAATAAAGAGTCAGATTGAAGAAATTCTGCATAGTGACAAGTAAGAGCACAATCTGGTACCAAGATCCCACATGACAACAGTTGGAGCTGAGGAAACATGAACGAGTTAGCTTAATGACCCATAAAGCTAGGGGATCATACACACTAAATATTCGAATAGCAAGTTATGTTCTTGCAGGATAACTGTCTAAAAATCTAAAATAATCTCATGATAGACCCATTGGACGATCTCCAATACAAAAGAGCAGCAACAGATCGATAATTAGGTTGACGTTAAAAATTAGGCGCAAGACAACCTCAATGGCCTCAGTCAGACTTCTGAGAAAAAAAGGAAAAAAGTGCAACTTTCTCTCACTCAATCTTGTAATTTAGTACTATACTATAGGAAGTCAAATTGTAGTAATAGTTATATGGCCACTCAGCACTTAGTCCTATTTCCAGTCGGTGCTAAGTTCTAAACCTAAGGGAAAAAGCTTGTTGGCACTCTTCTTTCAGGAAGAAAAGGAAATAATATCTTCAAACAGATTAAAGCAATTAGCACAATTCAAAGAGAGTTATGCCTAGCACAGTTGAAAGAGAGAAATGGCTAGACAGCAGAACTCCAAATTTAGCTACCCTGAAGGTCATATCACCATACCTTGGCAAAAGGCATGTGTGCATCTCTACCATCGAAAACATCATTTTATCGAAAAGAGTGTTGGAGCTTTAAAAACTAATTTCATAAAACAATTAGAATCATGCACTCATCACCTACAGCAGAATAAACAAATCCAAAATTTCACCAACCACACACCTAAGTCTAAGACCTAACCATTTCCATGTATATTAATAAAACTTGAAATTCAAGTCTTCCTCCCAGATAATAGAAAATGTATGAAAAGAAGAAAGGTAACGGACTCAATAAAAATAAGAAATAAATTTGTAACAGAAGCAACCATAGAGGAAATTCCAGTTTAGTAATCAATCAATACCACATTAGCTCTGTGTGTGTGTGTGTGAGAGAGAGAGAGAGAGACAAACACACAGGAAGATATATATGGTAGAATAGAATACCATGCAATAATAGTGAAGCCATACCTGTTCCAGAGTATGATGAGCATGATCAGTTGTTGATATCATCAGTCCCGCAGCAAAGGATCCTAACTCAAGACTCAGACCCAACTTATCGCTACACTGGAACAATATAGTTTACATTACATGCATTTATTCAATAACTTTGCAGTCAAAAGGCACATTGTCTGGACTAGTAACTAGATTTTGAAAGGAGACAAATTGAATATACTCCCTCCGTCCCTAAAGAATATGCACTTTGGGTTCAACATGAGTTTTAATGTAAAATTGGTAAAGTAAGAGAGAGGTAGAGAGAAAAAGTAATTAAAATATTGCTAGTGGAGAATGGGTCCCACCTCATTAGAGAGAGTGCATATTCTTGTGGGAGGGCTAAAAAGGAAAGAGTGTTGGAATTTTAGTGTATTATATGAAAGTATTACTAAATACTTTATAATATATTAATGATATGATTTGCTGGTATTAAATGTATTAAGGTTATTATGAAACTCAGTATTTCATAATTCTGTTATACATTTAAATGACGTTAACTGTTTGGCAGTTAATAACAGTTTGTCATTAGCGCCAAAACTGCACAAAACAGTTACCCATTTTGGCGGTTAAATTAACTGTCGTGGCAGTTAATTCTGTAGTGTTGTGTATAAATATAAACAGAAATTCTAAACTAAAAGATATAGATGAATTTAGTCTTATCCGATCATAGATTTTGTATCCACAAAATACTTGATCTGAAAGTGTTTTTCACACGATTCTAAATTATCCAAGTATTCAATCTCTTTAAAAACCTACATATATTCCTACAAAGATCAAGTAAATTGTACAAGATGACTGGAGGAGAAACTGTGAGAGACATGGCATCCAGAATCACAAGACTCGACAAGTTTGAAGGGGTAGATTTCAGAAGATGGCAGAAAAAGATGCACTTCTTTCTGACATCAATGAAGGTGGTGTATGTTCTGAGTACCCCGATGCCTGTGTCTAATGAAGGAGAAGAAGAAACCCTGGAACAGACCAGAAGGAGAAAGAAGTGGGAAACTGATGACTACACATGCTTAGGGCACATCTTGACTGGTATGAATGATTCCCTGTTCGACATCTATCAAAATGCAGAATCTGCCAAGGAACTTTGGGATTCTTTGGAAGCCAAATACATGGCTGAAGATGCTTCAAGCCGGAAATTCCTTGTAAGTGATTTCAATAACTACAAAATGATAGACTCAAGGCCAGTTATGGAACAATACAATGAACTACTCCGGATTCTGGGACAGTTTGAACAACACCACATGAAAATGGATGAATCCATTTCTGTTTCCAGTGTGATTGACAAACTGCCCCCATCTTGGAGGGACTTTAAACACACCCTTAAACATCAAAAGGAAGAACTTTCCTTGGTCCAATTGGGCAGCCATCTCAGAATTGAAGAATCCTTAAGGAATCAAGAGAAAGGAAAACCCAAAGATAAGGGTGTGGCTGTTAATCCATCTGTTAACATGATGGATACTGGTAACAAGTCCAAAGGTAAAAGAAAGGGCAACTTTGGTGACAATTACACAAACAAGAAATCCAAATTTACTTGTTGGAAATGTGGAAAGGAGGGTCACTTTAAGAAGGACTGCAGAAGTGGTAAAAAGAACAAGAAGAATGGTGCAAGTTCTAGTAGAACCAAACCTGACAACTCTGGATCACAAGATCCGGATGCACAAAAGGGTATGGTTTTACCTTATCTTAATATTCCTAATTTAAACCAAATTTCTGAAACATCAACTGCAACTTATTTGCAGGATGATGAGAACAATTGGTGGGTTGATTCAGGGGCCACAAGTCATGTTTGCAAGGATAGAAGGTGGTTCACATCATTGCAAACTAATGTGGATGGGTCTGAAGTTAGAATGGGCAACAGGACTTCTGAATCAATTGAAGGAATAGGAAATATTAAGATAGTATTTACTTCTGGAAACTGTTTACTGTTAAGAAATGTATTGTATGTACCTAATGTTAGGAAAAACTTGCTGTCTAGTCCGGTTCTAAATAACCTTGGATATAAACAAGTTATTGAATCTAATAAATATGTATTATCTAAGCATGGTGTATTTGTTGGCTTTGGATATTTATGTGATGGAATGTTTAGGCTGAATCTTAATTTACCATTTAAAGACAAAAATGCCCTTGTCATCACTTCTAGTAATTCTCCAAACTCTAAGCTTTGGCATGAAAGACTAGGACATGTGCACTATAAAAGAATTGTAGAAATGTCCAAAAACAGTCTTATTCCTGCATTTACTGTCAACAATGACAGATGTAAAACATGCATGTTAACCAAAATAACCAGGCTCCCATTTAAGGATGTTGTTAGGGAATCTAAACCTTTGCAATTAATCCACAGTGATTTATGTGACTTTCACTCAACCCCATCTATGGGAAATAAAAGGTATGTCATTACTTTCATAGATGATTCAACTAGGTACTGTTATGTATATCTTCTAAACACCAAAGATGAGGCTTTGGACAAATTTAAGATATACAAAACAGAGGTTGAACTCCAAAAGGGTGAGATGATTAAAGTGTTTAGATCAGATAGGGGAGGTGAGTATTATGACACTGAATACTTTCAATCAGTTGGAATAATACATCAAGTAACAGCCCCATATACCCCACAACAAAATGGAATTTCAGAAAGGAAAAATAGAGTGCTAAAGGAAATGGTAAACTCTATGCTTTCTTATTCTGGTTTAAATGAAGGATTTTGGGGAGAAGCTATGTTAACAGCCTGTTACATTTTAAATAGGGTACCAAACAAGAAAAGTAAGGCAACTCCCTATGAATTATGGTTTGGAAAACCTCCAAACCTGAGTTACTTTAAGGTTTGGGGCTGCAGGGCTGTGGTCAGGTTAAATGATCCTAAAAGAAAAACCTTAGGTGAAAAAGGAATTGACTGCATTTTCATTGGATATGCACAACATTCTAAAGCTTATAGGTTCTTTGTCCTAGAACCAAACAAAGCTGTTTCTGTGAATTCTGTTATGGAATCCAGAGATGCTATATTTGATGAAAATAGATTCACTTCTATTTCAAGACCTAAGGATTTAAACCCAATTCAAGAAAACAGAATGTTGAATGATCAACAAGATTCTGATGAACCTTCTACTCAGCATTGGGTAAGAAGAAGTGTAAGACCAAGGAAACCTGTGGGCATGGATGGAAATTTTCAGCTCCATTTGATTGAAGGATCGAGAGATGAGATTCAATCTCAGTACTTCTATTGTTTCAACATAGAAGAAGATCCTAAGACATTCAATGAAGCTATGAATTCTAGAGATGTGTCATTTTGGAAGGAAGCCATTGATGATGAAATGGATTCCATTCTACAAAATAACACATGGGAATTGACTGATTTACCCCTTGGTTGTAAACCTCTGGGATGTAAATGGATTTTCAAGAAGAAAATGAAAACTGATGGGTCAATTGATAAATTCAAGGCAAGGCTTGTGATTCAAGGTTTTAGACAAAAGGAGGGCATAGATTATTTTGACACCTATGCACCTGTGGCTAGGATTTCAACCATAAGGCTGCTAGTAGCTATGGCTGCTATTCATAAACTTTTAATCCATCAAATGGATGTAAAGACAGCATTTTTAAATGGAGACTTGAATGAAGAAGTCTACATGAAACAGCCTGAAGGATTTATACTTCCTGGTAATGAATACAAAGTGTGCAAATTGGTAAAATCCTTGTATGGATTGAAACAAGCACCTAAGCAATGGCATCAAAAGTTTGATGACACTGTTTTATCAAATGGATTCACACTGAATCAAGCAGATAAATGTGTTTATTCCAGATTTGACAAATCAGGAAATGGGGTCATCATTTGTCTTTATGTTGACGACATGCTCATCTTTGGAACCAGTCAAGATCAGATTGATCAAACCAAAGATTTTCTATCTTCTAAGTTTTCTATGAAAGACTTAGGAGAGGCAGAGGTCATTTTGGGAATTAGGATCAAAAGAAATTCCTCTAAGGAGATTTCTATCTCTCAATCTCACTATATTGAGAAGGTGTTGAAGAAATTCAATCATGGTGACTGTGCACCCGTTAGTACTCCTATTGATCCCAATATCAAATTATTGCCAAACAAAGGCAATGCAATTTCGCAATTGGAATACTCAAAGGCCATTGGCTGTCTGATGTATGCAATGATTAGTACAAGGCCTGATATTGCATTTGCAGTGGGAAAATTGAGTAGGTATACTCATAATCCTAGCATTCATCACTGGCAGGCCATAAGGAGGGTGTTTAAGTATTTGAAAGGAACACAGAATTATTGCTTGGCTTACAATGAATTTCCGTCTGTTTTAGAAGGATATTCGGATGCTAGTTGGATTACTAACTTAGAAGATCATTCCTCAACAAGTGGATGGATATTTCTACTTGGAGGAGGAGCAATCTCTTGGGCATCAAAGAAGCAAACATGCATAACAAATTCAACCATGGAGTCTGAATTTGTTGCATTAGCAGCAGCAGGCAAAGAGGCTGAGTGGTTAAGGAATTTAATCTATGAAATTCCTCTGTGGCCAAAACCTATCTCACCTATATCCATGAGGTGTGATAGTGCTGCTACATTGGCTAAGGTATATAGTCAAGTTTGCAATGGCAAGTCTAGACATTTAGGTGTTAGACATAGCATGGTTAGGGAATTGATCACGAATGGTGTGATATCAGTAGAATTTGTTGGGACTCAACAAAATCTGGCAGATCATCTAACCAAGGGTTTAGCAAGAGACTTAGTGCACAAGTCTGCTAAAAGGGTGGGTTTAAAGTTCATATAATTCTAATGTTTGGATACCCAATTTCCTTTTAACTAAATGTTAAATGTGAAATTCAATGTGGAAAGCCAAACAGTAGGATTTGACACATGTTTAATCACTCAAGGTATGTGTTTACAACTGTCAGCATAACTAAGGTTGAAGTTTCACTTCTTAATAATCTTTTGACAAGTGTTTTGGCAGAACAAGATGAAAAGATTACCTATATGAACATGGAATCCAAGTTGTTCCAGTAAAGCTTTGGACTTAGCTTTATACATGTTCATTGAAGGATAAGGACACTAGACTTGTTTTAAATAAGTGTCATGTTTAGATTTTAGTTTGAAAATTGTGTGTATGTTAAATCTGATATTCAATGTAATAATAAGAGTTCAATTCTCAGAACACTCTTATATTCGAATATTTGTATATTAACATGCTAAGATGAAAATTCAATCCTTAGGATATTTTCATTTATGCACAATTTTATTTTCTGTTTTGTTTTATGGTAACACTAAAATGGGGGAGGAATGTTGGAATTTTAGTGTATTATATGAAAGTATTACTAAATACTTTATAATATATTAATGATATGATTTGCTGGTATTAAATGTATTAAGGTTATTATGAAACTCAGTATTTCATAATTCTGTTATACATTTAAATGACGTTAACTGTTTGGCAGTTAATAACAGTTTGTCATTAGCGCCAAAACTGCACAAAACAGTTACCCATTTTGGCGGTTAAATTAACTGTCGTGGCAGTTAATTCTGTAGTGTTGTGTATAAATATAAACAGAAATTCTAAACTAAAAGATATAGATGAATTTAGTCTTATCCGATCATAGATTTTGTATCCACAAAATACTTGATCTGAAAGTGTTTTTCACACGATTCTAAATTATCCAAGTATTCAATCTCTTTAAAAACCTACATATATTCCTACAAAGATCAAGTAAATTGTACAAGATGACTGGAGGAGAAACTGTGAGAGACATGGCATCCAGAATCACAAGACTCGACAAGTTTGAAGGGGTAGATTTCAGAAGATGGCAGAAAAAGATGCACTTCTTTCTGACATCAATGAAGGTGGTGTATGTTCTGAGTACCCCGATGCCTGTGTCTAATGAAGGAGAAGAAGAAACCCTGGAACAGACCAGAAGGAGAAAGAAGTGGGAAACTGATGACTACACATGCTTAGGGCACATCTTGACTGGTATGAATGATTCCCTGTTCGACATCTATCAAAATGCAGAATCTGCCAAGGAACTTTGGGATTCTTTGGAAGCCAAATACATGGCTGAAGATGCTTCAAGCCGGAAATTCCTTGTAAGTGATTTCAATAACTACAAAATGATAGACTCAAGGCCAGTTATGGAACAATACAATGAACTACTCCGGATTCTGGGACAGTTTGAACAACACCACATGAAAATGGATGAATCCATTTCTGTTTCCAGTGTGATTGACAAACTGCCCCCATCTTGGAGGGACTTTAAACACACCCTTAAACATCAAAAGGAAGAACTTTCCTTGGTCCAATTGGGCAGCCATCTCAGAATTGAAGAATCCTTAAGGAATCAAGAGAAAGGAAAACCCAAAGATAAGGGTGTGGCTGTTAATCCATCTGTTAACATGATGGATACTGGTAACAAGTCCAAAGGTAAAAGAAAGGGCAACTTTGGTGACAATTACACAAACAAGAAATCCAAATTTACTTGTTGGAAATGTGGAAAGGAGGGTCACTTTAAGAAGGACTGCAGAAGTGGTAAAAAGAACAAGAAGAATGGTGCAAGTTCTAGTAGAACCAAACCTGACAACTCTGGATCACAAGATCCGGATGCACAAAAGGGTATGGTTTTACCTTATCTTAATATTCCTAATTTAAACCAAATTTCTGAAACATCAACTGCAACTTATTTGCAGGATGATGAGAACAATTGGTGGGTTGATTCAGGGGCCACAAGTCATGTTTGCAAGGATAGAAGGTGGTTCACATCATTGCAAACTAATGTGGATGGGTCTGAAGTTAGAATGGGCAACAGGACTTCTGAATCAATTGAAGGAATAGGAAATATTAAGATAGTATTTACTTCTGGAAACTGTTTACTGTTAAGAAATGTATTGTATGTACCTAATGTTAGGAAAAACTTGCTGTCTAGTCCGGTTCTAAATAACCTTGGATATAAACAAGTTATTGAATCTAATAAATATGTATTATCTAAGCATGGTGTATTTGTTGGCTTTGGATATTTATGTGATGGAATGTTTAGGCTGAATCTTAATTTACCATTTAAAGACAAAAATGCCCTTGTCATCACTTCTAGTAATTCTCCAAACTCTAAGCTTTGGCATGAAAGACTAGGACATGTGCACTATAAAAGAATTGTAGAAATGTCCAAAAACAGTCTTATTCCTGCATTTACTGTCAACAATGACAGATGTAAAACATGCATGTTAACCAAAATAACCAGGCTCCCATTTAAGGATGTTGTTAGGGAATCTAAACCTTTGCAATTAATCCACAGTGATTTATGTGACTTTCACTCAACCCCATCTATGGGAAATAAAAGGTATGTCATTACTTTCATAGATGATTCAACTAGGTACTGTTATGTATATCTTCTAAACACCAAAGATGAGGCTTTGGACAAATTTAAGATATACAAAACAGAGGTTGAACTCCAAAAGGGTGAGATGATTAAAGTGTTTAGATCAGATAGGGGAGGTGAGTATTATGACACTGAATACTTTCAATCAGTTGGAATAATACATCAAGTAACAGCCCCATATACCCCACAACAAAATGGAATTTCAGAAAGGAAAAATAGAGTGCTAAAGGAAATGGTAAACTCTATGCTTTCTTATTCTGGTTTAAATGAAGGATTTTGGGGAGAAGCTATGTTAACAGCCTGTTACATTTTAAATAGGGTACCAAACAAGAAAAGTAAGGCAACTCCCTATGAATTATGGTTTGGAAAACCTCCAAACCTGAGTTACTTTAAGGTTTGGGGCTGCAGGGCTGTGGTCAGGTTAAATGATCCTAAAAGAAAAACCTTAGGTGAAAAAGGAATTGACTGCATTTTCATTGGATATGCACAACATTCTAAAGCTTATAGGTTCTTTGTCCTAGAACCAAACAAAGCTGTTTCTGTGAATTCTGTTATGGAATCCAGAGATGCTATATTTGATGAAAATAGATTCACTTCTATTTCAAGACCTAAGGATTTAAACCCAATTCAAGAAAACAGAATGTTGAATGATCAACAAGATTCTGATGAACCTTCTACTCAGCATTGGGTAAGAAGAAGTGTAAGACCAAGGAAACCTGTGGGCATGGATGGAAATTTTCAGCTCCATTTGATTGAAGGATCGAGAGATGAGATTCAATCTCAGTACTTCTATTGTTTCAACATAGAAGAAGATCCTAAGACATTCAATGAAGCTATGAATTCTAGAGATGTGTCATTTTGGAAGGAAGCCATTGATGATGAAATGGATTCCATTCTACAAAATAACACATGGGAATTGACTGATTTACCCCTTGGTTGTAAACCTCTGGGATGTAAATGGATTTTCAAGAAGAAAATGAAAACTGATGGGTCAATTGATAAATTCAAGGCAAGGCTTGTGATTCAAGGTTTTAGACAAAAGGAGGGCATAGATTATTTTGACACCTATGCACCTGTGGCTAGGATTTCAACCATAAGGCTGCTAGTAGCTATGGCTGCTATTCATAAACTTTTAATCCATCAAATGGATGTAAAGACAACATTTTTAAATGGAGACTTGAATGAAGAAGTCTACATGAAACAGCCTGAAGGATTTATACTTCCTGGTAATGAATACAAAGTGTGCAAATTGGTAAAATCCTTGTATGGATTGAAACAAGCACCTAAGCAATGGCATCAAAAGTTTGATGACACTGTTTTATCAAATGGATTCACACTGAATCAAGCAGATAAATGTGTTTATTCCAGATTTGACAAATCAGGAAATGGGGTCATCATTTGTCTTTATGTTGACGACATGCTCATCTTTGGAACCAGTCAAGATCAGATTGATCAAACCAAAGATTTTCTATCTTCTAAGTTTTCTATGAAAGACTTAGGAGAGGCAGAGGTCATTTTGGGAATTAGGATCAAAAGAAATTCCTCTAAGGAGATTTCTATCTCTCAATCTCACTATATTGAGAAGGTGTTGAAGAAATTCAATCATGGTGACTGTGCACCCGTTAGTACTCCTATTGATCCCAATATCAAATTATTGCCAAACAAAGGCAATGCAATTTCGCAATTGGAATACTCAAAGGCCATTGGCTGTCTGATGTATGCAATGATTAGTACAAGGCCTGATATTGCATTTGCAGTGGGAAAATTGAGTAGGTATACTCATAATCCTAGCATTCATCACTGGCAGGCCATAAGGAGGGTGTTTAAGTATTTGAAAGGAACACAGAATTATTGCTTGGCTTACAATGAATTTCCGTCTGTTTTAGAAGGATATTCGGATGCTAGTTGGATTACTAACTTAGAAGATCATTCCTCAACAAGTGGATGGATATTTCTACTTGGAGGAGGAGCAATCTCTTGGGCATCAAAGAAGCAAACATGCATAACAAATTCAACCATGGAGTCTGAATTTGTTGCATTAGCAGCAGCAGGCAAAGAGGCTGAGTGGTTAAGGAATTTAATCTATGAAATTCCTCTGTGGCCAAAACCTATCTCACCTATATCCATGAGGTGTGATAGTGCTGCTACATTGGCTAAGGTATATAGTCAAGTTTGCAATGGCAAGTCTAGACATTTAGGTGTTAGACATAGCATGGTTAGGGAATTGATCACGAATGGTGTGATATCAGTAGAATTTGTTGGGACTCAACAAAATCTGGCAGATCATCTAACCAAGGGTTTAGCAAGAGACTTAGTGCACAAGTCTGCTAAAAGGGTGGGTTTAAAGTTCATATAATTCTAATGTTTGGATACCCAATTTCCTTTTAACTAAATGTTAAATGTGAAATTCAATGTGGAAAGCCAAACAGTAGGATTTGACACATGTTTAATCACTCAAGGTATGTGTTTACAACTGTCAGCATAACTAAGGTTGAAGTTTCACTTCTTAATAATCTTTTGACAAGTGTTTTGGCAGAACAAGATGAAAAGATTACCTATATGAACATGGAATCCAAGTTGTTCCAGTAAAGCTTTGGACTTAGCTTTATACATGTTCATTGAAGGATAAGGACACTAGACTTGTTTTAAATAAGTGTCATGTTTAGATTTTAGTTTGAAAATTGTGTGTATGTTAAATCTGATATTCAATGTAATAATAAGAGTTCAATTCTCAGAACACTCTTATATTCGAATATTTGTATATTAACATGCTAAGATGAAAATTCAATCCTTAGGATATTTTCATTTATGCACAATTTTATTTTCTGTTTTGTTTTATGGTAACACTAAAATGGGGGAGGAATGTTGGAATTTTAGTGTATTATATGAAAGTATTACTAAATACTTTATAATATATTAATGATATGATTTGCTGGTATTAAATGTATTAAGGTTATTATGAAACTCAGTATTTCATAATTCTGTTATACATTTAAATGACGTTAACTGTTTGGCAGTTAATAACAGTTTGTCATTAGCGCCAAAACTGCACAAAACAGTTACCCATTTTGGCGGTTAAATTAACTGTCGTGGCAGTTAATTCTGTAGTGTTGTGTATAAATATAAACAGAAATTCTAAACTAAAAGATATAGATGAATTTAGTCTTATCCGATCATAGATTTTGTATCCACAAAATACTTGATCTGAAAGTGTTTTTCACACGATTCTAAATTATCCAAGTATTCAATCTCTTTAAAAACCTACATATATTCCTACAAAGAGTGCATATTCTTGTGGGACGAAGGGAGTACTAGAATTGTATACAGATCACAGAAGAAAATAACTTGATCAAATAAAAGTTCCAAACGCCAATAAGTAGTCAAACAAGACAAATTGGGAAGTGCAACTAACCCAAGCAACAAGCAAGCAGAGCGCAACAGATGTCAATTGGTAGAGTTCATTAGTCTGCAAAGGAGACTAAGTCAAATATCAGAACAATGTGCATGCAACACATTTTCTCAAACGCAAAGGCACCTGTGATGATAGACTAATCATCAACTTCAGTAACCGAGGTATAAGAGTGCGGGACAATATTGCCAATATGGTCAGGAATGTAACCAACACCACCAACCTGTACATGGAAAGTAGGGTCCCATAAATGATAATATAGATCATTGAAAAGAAAACCCGGTTTCATAAAGGCTTCCAAGTGTTTCTAAGAACTACAAAAAATAGTCTAAACACTAAGCATAACCTTGCCACAGAAGTCAGAAAGAGTAAGAATTTGTTAGATTTAATCACTCACAGCTGATAGTATTTAATATTTTTGATAAATACGGAGTATATAATGGTGGGAATGATAGAACATCTGAAGGAAGCTTCATCATTTTCTTACTCATTGCCAACTAAAATCTTTTCAGCATATCAGTTCCAGAAGTTGTTGCAAGTATAAGTATCATTAATGCATAATTAAAGACATAGAATTATATATCTATATTGCATGCAAGTCACTGAAACACGAAAATTCATTCTCTATGGTCTATTGTCTTACAGTTTTGTCATGGAAACGATTCCTTGGAGAGCACCAGAAGTACCACCAAGGATAGGGAGAAGAGCAAATAGCAAACCCACAGTACAGTCCTGGTAAACCAGAGGGATCTTTCAGAATTTCACAAAGCAAAACTCGTTGCAAAATATGGACTTAATTACAAGAAATGTTATGAAATTCTGTCAGTATTATGGTTATGTGAAATGATCAGATTTTAGAGAATTTAGGCTTCAAATTTAAATGCATAGATGCATCAAAGGAATAATCTTAAGCAGAGACAAACCTGCAGAACAAGGGTTCCAACAGTAACCTGCCCATATAATGTATTGATACTATTCTTTTCCATCAAGAATTTCAAAACCTGCAAGCAGGATATTGCATCAGCTTGAATTAAGCGATTGGCAGAAGAAAGACATGAGTTCTTTTTTATGCATGGCACGAGTCATACAATGTTGTCCAGATTCTTTAAGGTGAAAATAGACAGCAACCACACACTCATTATTAATACACATACCCATGTATGTAAAAAAGTGAAACTTTCTTATCAGAATGGAAGTACTAAGAGCACTCTATCTTCATTGGTTCGTGTCCTTGGTGCAAAATAAATGGTTTGGTATGGAAAATTTTGGTGATGCAAAATATCCTGTTTCCACCGTATACAGCCACAATATCTTTGAACTCAATAAGACAAAATCCATATTCATCAGGAACTAGAGGCATAAATTGGATATTTGTATCATCAGAAGATGTCATCTGATTGCAGCAGCGATGTCTTGGTATACTCTGAGGAAAATAGTTAAGGGAATTACTTTGTATGGGAACATGGATCCCTTTTAAAGGTGCCTTACAGTGTCTATGAAGCTAACCAGTGGGAGGAATAACCATGTACAATAACATAGACCTCTTATAAAGATTCATTACTGCGTTTAAGAAAGTACTCCCTCCATCCCAAGGAAGATGACCCCATCCTTGGGCGGCACGGAGTTTTATGCAGTTTTATTTTGTGTGTTGAGTGGAGAGAGTAAAGTAAGAGAGAGGGAATAAAGTAGAGATAAAGGTGTTTCCATTTATAAAAATGGGTCATCTTGGCTGGGACAAACTAAAAAGGAAAGTGAGTCATCTTTAATGGGAGTACATGAATATTTGTAATTCCCTCGCCTAATGTCAGTAAGAAGATGAAGATTCCTTTAAGCACATTATAAAAGTCAACTCTACTTCCGACATCAAAACATAGTGACAGCTTCCTCCAAATTCCAAAATGAAGTTAATCTCTTCATATCCATATTCTGATTATTTTCTCTGGGAGAGAATCTAAACCCTGGCCTTTGAGGAGTCATGTGATTGTGATTGAAAATGCATATAAAATATTTGGTTCTTTTACCTTGAAATATAGCTTCAAGATTGGTACTATTAGCGAGAAAAGAAATTACTATTATGAGCTTCAGAGAGCTTGAAAGGAATTATTCCCCAAACTAGTGTTTTAAACCATAGAGAGGAAAAAGGACTCAAAATTAAAACTCCGTAGCTGAATCATCTTAAACCTCACAAATTAAATTAGGCTCAAGATTACAAAATCAGATGGAGGTTGTACCACTGCTGTTGAAGACATTGAGAGGAACACACCAACAAAGACACCTTCAGATGCTTCCCCACCACATAACTGCAAATATATTACTTATACATATTAAAAAGTAAATAAAATGAAAGGACAAGACAAAATGAAATGAATAGACACGAAAAGATTATTTCATGAATAGCACTGGACCATAAAGGAAATCCCATAGATCAGGTGAATGACATCCTTTGAATGTTAAAGGTTATCACTAATGATATGGAACTATGGAAGGACAAGGTGAACCATGATTCTGTATCTGTATTTTCCCATACAACTCCTAGCATCACAAAATGAACCTCCATAGTAAAATTAAATTCTTAACATACAGCTAATGATTTAATCAATTAAAATTTTCCAGTTTACATCAATACCTTAATACCTTTATATATATAGTGATAACGAAAGTCAATAATATCTAAGGAAGTTAGCTTCATTCAACATTTCGTATAACAGAGTTGTGATTGCAAAGGTGCACAAATATAAGAAACGGGGAATAGAGAGGATACCAAGGCTGTTATTCCACACAAACACATAAACAGAAGTATTTGAAGCAACCCGCCGAAGAAAGCAACTGCTCGCACAACACGAATCTGCATTATCAGTTAAATTTGCTATCAATCTTTCAACGTTTCAATTTCTTTTTCCATTGCATTTTCCTAACATCACCTAATAGCAAGAGAGAACATGTAAATTTAGATAATAAGTAATAACACAACCAACCTTCACAACTGAGAATTCTAGCCCCAATGCAAAAAGAAGAAAAATAACTCCAAACTGTGCCACTGTTTCAACCTGCAGGAACATACTATGAGCAGTTAGAACGAGGTCACATTCTTACAGGAGTAAGAAAACAGCAAAGATGCAATAATATTATGCTCAAACATAAAGGTGGTGCAAATAGCAACATACTTGAACCATTTCACTGACAATACTAAAACCTCCAGGTCCTATAAGGGATCCTGCTAGTAAATATCCAGTTATAACCTGCGAGGTTAAAATTGCAGATCATCACAGAAATACAGAAATCAGCAATACACCGGAGAATCGATGGATAAAAAGTTTCCAAGATCAGAAAAAATAGCATAAAGTCTATTGGGAAGCTTACTGGTTGTCCAGCACAAGCAAAGGCAATTCCACCACAAGTTGCAGAAACAATTACTACAACTAGATCAGATATGAACCTGTGGACCAAAAAAAATAATATTAGATTGCTTATATAAGATTTAAATGACGAGTATGGGTACCTTGGGGAGAAACTCAGATATCTAACCTTAGGTCCAATTGTAAGATAGGAAATTTCGACTTGCGATTGGACATAATGAAGACATTGTCCTGCACATAATTTTCAATGGCTGGAAATATCTACCTCAAACATTTCTAGAAAGCAGAACTTGCAATTATTGAAAATAAATTTACTGCAACCCCAGAGCAACAAACTTAACAAATGTTGGAGTTTCAAATGAAACTAATAGCCGCTGAATTTTTTTTTAAAAAAAGTACCTTGCTATCTATCAAGGTTGGAGTCTCTTCAGGTTGATTCTCAGCATCAAGAGTGAAAACATCATGGAACTGAAATGACCTAATATAAAGTCAGAAAAAAGTATCAACCAAAATCCAACTTTAAATTTGCTATAGTCACGGAAATAAAAAAATAGTACTCCAGTACTAAAAAATAACAGAACACAGCAGACTAATGAATTTGGAGGATACAGGTTTGGGAAGCATACTTTTCATCTTTTGTCTCATTCTTCTTGGGCTTAACCCTGGCAACAGTTTCCAGAACTGCCTGAGAATTTTAGAAGTTTCAGTAGGGACAGTAGAGACAACCAAATTGAAATTGGAGGCAAAAGAAAGGGGGCACACTCGAAAACAAAATATGTTTTACATAATAATCTTGATGTTTATTGTTTAGTCAAGTTTAGATAATAGATATTTGAAGTAATGAACTTGATTGAAACTGTTTTTAAGTTTTAACTCACATATTCATATGACCGAAACACCATTGAACTCGTGAGTATTATGCTTTAACTCCAAAAGAACATGAGCAGTTCAATGCTATGTAAAAGCAAACTTAATTGTATACAGTGGTATAATCATCTGAAATCCCCACGAAGCAAAAGCAAATAAAACATCAGCTTTTGGCCGCAGATTTTCATTATATCTCCAAGCACCTAAAATTCTAATTCTCGAGATGCCAGAAATATAGTGCTCACCAAATATTAGTTCAAGAAGGCACTTAAAAAATATTTAACGGCATTCACCCTTACCAAATAGCTAAGTATATCTTAATTTATAAATAATTCAATATAAGCATGTTCCAACATAAGAAGAAATTATAAGGCAAGAAAGAAACCTGCTGTTCATTAACACTGTTGTTGAAGCTCCCGTGATCTTTTACTGCAAATTTCAAGAAGATAGAGTGTGATCACAAACTCAAGTCATATGTTCCCTTCCAAGTAAAAATGCATATTCCTACTTCACGAGATTCAAATAAGCTCCAACGATTAAAAACACATCATTCAAGCATCAAACATCAAACATCAAACAGTGATATACTTTCCCCAATCACCAAACTAACCAAGATTTAACCAGTCTGTCAAAGAGAAGCCTAGTGTCACGTTTCCATCTTGTATTAATTTCATTGCTACCTCCTTGAACTTATTTGCACTATATTCATTTGAAACTTTAGGATATGCTATACATATTTTGTAATTGTTATTCAAATGTTGACATCAATATATCATGAACTTTAAGCCTTAAAATAACCTCTGACCAGCATTTCTTTTAACACGAATCTACTGCAAAAGAATATACACAGACACTGAATATTTGAAGATAATCACAGGACTTAAATGCATGAAAATAAACAAGCCAGAAATGGGGAAAAAAACTCTATTATTAGTCCATGCAACACAGAGGAACCTAATCTACACAACACAGAACACAAAATTGAAGGAAAAGCAAAACGGTATAAAAGGCAGGATTAATTGACAATGTAGTACAACAAGGCGAAACAGAGAGTACAATCATCAGAGATCTGCACTAACCGTCGGTGAGCTCATCAGTCTCGTTGAACTCTTTCTCCAATGCGTGATCAATCATATCAGCAAGAGTATTTTCCTTTCGCAAGGACGTATCATTTAGGGCAGTAGCGTTAACTCCGGCGATTTCAGGCATCGAGTCGCCGGCGATGAGCGGCGACAAAAAGAAATAGAAGAGAATGAGGAGCGCAAAAAATGTCCGCATCTTTCGAATTTACTCCGTTGGAAGTGGAGATGGAGAAATTAGTGCGGTAGATAAATGGCTCCCGGCGCAGGTCAGCAGAGACGGCGGAGGTGGAGTGAATTGCATAAAAGGAGTTTCTCAACTTTACTCATCCCAGATACTCGGCGCTTGAGATCTGCGAAACAGAGTAGGTTGGGATTGGATCCACGCGGCCCACGGTGCGTGTGATCGACGCGCCGTCTTCTGCGGTGGCTGTTCCAGGTGTACAATTTGCGCCACTTTTTTCAATTCCAAAGGAACGCCAATTTAAGGTTTGTTATACAAAATCGCTACAATGGAATCGTGTGTTTATTCTGCAGTAATATTAATAATACATTTTCATTTCGTTGTAATGCCGCATTTTATGAATTAGCATCTCTAGATTATGGGGTTATGAATTAGTATCTCTAGATTATGGGGCTGTAATCATTTGAGATTTTTTAATCTAATTAAAAATTGAGATTGCATTATTAGTCATTTATTTTTATTAAATGAGTGGTCCAGAATTTATCAGGGTAATTACACCATATATACAAAATGTTTCATCAATGTTTCAAATTAGTACAAAAAGTTTTAAGTTAACATATATCACACAAAAAGTTTAATTAGTGTTCTAAATTAGTACATTCCATCAAATAACACTAACACCGTTAACTTTTTCTTATTTTCATGCTTCACTCCACCCCACCCCACTGCCAAGCGAATCATCCATATTGTCGAATGCAGATTATTCAGCGTCCTTGTGTTCTAATCAAAGAGATGTATAGTCGAGTTAGCTACTGTTGTATAACACATTTATAATATACGACAACATCAAAAGATAAAGAATATAACAATTGAACGGGAAAAGGAAATCCCTCAACAAACAAGTAAACTAAAGAATAATGATTAGCTAATATCCAGGAGAGTTACAACATGAGAAAGAAAAGGAATCGATGATTGTATTTCCGGCAGCTCACTATCATCATCGGGCTCAAATTTCATGCTTTAAATCTGTTGATGCACTCTCAGCTTCCTCAACTTCAGGGAAGGAAACAAATAATTAATCATCTTCAAACAAGCATTAAAAATGGGAGAAATGTAGCAAGTAGTGATCTCACCTCTTCCATAAGAAGAAAAATTTTATTGTGTTGGCATTGAACGTTGTCTTGGATCTCCTACCGCTGCATAACAAAATCTTGAATAGTATCTTGCCCTTCTATAATGCAAAAATTGTTGCACACAAATAATCAATGTCATTTACAAGACAAAACAACCGATTAAGCATGAAACACTAATTCAAACAGAAGCTTTCATGCTGTAAAGAAACACTAATTTTTGGAGTGAAGCATGAAAAATAAGAAAAAGTTAACGGTGTTAGTGTTATTTGACGGAATGTACTAATTTGAAACACTAATCAAACTTTTTGTATGATATATGCTAACTTAAAACTTTTTGTACTAATTTGAACCATTGATGAAACATTTTGTACGTATGGTGTAATTATCCCAAATTTATCACATGCAAATATTTTTAGATTAATTAATTATGAAAGGGCAGAATGGTAATTTCATGGTACATTTTATTCAATAAATACTTTTTTTAATTTTAATTTTTTTTAATTTTTTTAATTTTTTTTAATATTTTTTTATTTTTAATTTTTTGTCAACTACACACATATAATGTCAACTACATATACAATTCATGTCAACTACACACATATAATGTCAACTACATATACAATTTATTTCAACTACACACATAACTACATATACAATTCATGTCAACTATAAGTTGTTGACATTTGATGTGTAGACTATTGCTTGCACTTGATATTTCAAAAATGTTGTGGATGATTGACGGAAAATGCATCTCAATTCTCAATAAAGCTAAAAAATCTCAACTTTGACCCATAGATTAGAGCATCCGCAATGGGGCGGACGATAGGCCGCCCGATGCCTCGGGCGCGCCATCGTCCGCCTACTGTGGGTGCGCGGACGATGCCCGATGCATCGTCCGCGGACGATACGCGGACGATAGGGCATCGTCCGCGCCATCGTCCGCCCACTGTGGGCGACGCGGACGATGGCGCGGATGATACAACGCGTTTTTGTTTTTTTGTTTTTTATTTTTTAATTCTGAAAAATTTATTTATATAAATACCCTCTACCTCACCTTCATTTATAACATTTCCATTCACTTTTCCACATTCAAATTACATTATAAAATGGATTTCGGTGAATACCCAAGTCCGAATAGTCCGATGTTTGGTGGTGGTGCACGTTGGCCGGGTACAGACCCTGACGAATATCGGTCGTTCGACTCCAACACGCAGTACAATCCCAAATTCATTACGGATTCGTACGGTCTGTCTGACAAGGAGTCGTCTCCAACTCGCCGCCACTGCCAGAAAGAAGCGGAACCGGCACCGGGCGTACAAGGTGCTACCTCCGGAAACGAATGAAGAGTACGCCCCCGGGAGGACGAACTACCAACCGGATGAAACCCTCGTCTTGGCGAGGTGTTGGGTGGATATTTCGGAGGATCCGGTATTCGCGAACAACCAAAAGCAGGTTGCATACTGGGAGCGCATTGTCGAGCGCTACAATGAGGCAAAGCCGCCGAGCGCGTACAAGCGTCATAGGGAGCAGCTCCGCAAGCACTGAGACCAGGTGAAGAACCAAGCCAACCTGTTCTCGGCGGAGTACGAGAAGTGCTCGAGGGAGCAAGGAAGCGGCGAGAGCTTGAGCGATGTGCGCGATAGAACGTTGTTGTCGTACTAGTCAATGTACGACGACTTCTAGCATTTCAACATTTGGGCGCTCTTGAAGGACAAGCAGAAGTTTCAGGGCGGGATTCTGCCATCGGCTGCGCCAAAGAGGACGAGGACCACCGAAGCCGGTGCTTACACAAGCAGCGAAAGCGGCGCATATCCGGTGGACCTCAACCGGACGATGTATGGGGATGAGGAGAGTTCCGGCACACCGGTGTCTTCCCGACGTCCCATTAGCGTCAAGGTTGCGAAGAACAAGGGGAAGGCGAAGGCAACATCCTCCTCGCAAGCCGCGGCAGCCCCCCATCGCCGATCCCGATCCCTGACCCCGGCGGCACGTGCCTACGCGGAGTTGGCAGCGGCCGCCAACCGGAGGACGTTGTTGGACACGCACAACGCCCTCATGCAATGTCAGGACCCGGCCAAAGCCGAATACCTCCAGGGGATGATCGATGAGCTGCGCCGCAAGTTGGGACTTTTGTAGAGTAGTCAACTTTTTTTCATTTCTAACTCGTATAAAACTTTTTTTTAATCAATGTAGGATTTACCGTTTTTAATTAATCGTGGTATTTTAAAATTATTTTGCATTGACATATTTGAAAATATTTAAATTAATTAACAAAACAATAGTGAAACCTATAAAGCGGCCTTTAGAGCGCTCCACTGCAGGTGAAAGGGTATGAGGATAAAATGTTGACGTGACGGTGCATAGGGCGGGCTTTAGGGTGTCCCTTAGGGGCGCCCCACTGCTAATTCTGCTAATTCTCTTATGTGTATTGAACCATTTTATTCGTCGCTTTAACTGTGACTAAACTTAGCGAACTTACACACAAGTTTTAAACATGTACTGTAGTACGTATTTATTATTCCAACACTTTTTTTAAAATTTTGAACATTTTCATCAATTACATTAATTCCAATAATTAATGTATTACCAAATTTAATTAAGTACTCTATTAGTGGTAGTCGATTAAAATATTATTTGAGATGTTTAAATTAATTATTCTTACTACCTGCGTGCTTAATATCCGTTATTTTAATTTATTGTATTTAATTAGTTATATACAAATTTTGGTTTCAGTTGTCAAGACAATATAAGAAGAATATTCCAAAATTGATGAAATCAGGCAACAAGTAGAAATGTTAGTGTTAGTGTAGCCCGAAACTTGTAAGCTAATACAAATATCCCATGAATGCTAGAAATTTTTTATATGTTTAAATTACAACCCAAATGGCTAACGTGAAACTAGATGTCCTGGACATATGTGTAACGATTATCTACTCCTTTTGTAATAGTAATATAAATATGATTACTTTTATCATTATGTATTACATGAATCACATGCTAATTTTATCTGTTAATAGCCCGATTAGCCAACACACAATTAATTCATAAGCCGAACAGGGTTGACTAAACACGTTGGATTGACCCGATTAACATCCATAACAACAAGAAGTTTAAAATGTTTTAGCAATTCATATTGTGAATATAAAATAAACCTGCATTTAAAAGCAGACGAAAATGAAAAACCACCACCAAGTATCAAGCAGATTAGCAGGTTGGAAGAGTTTAGAACTTTGAGTAAAATTCAGAACATCTACAATAAGGATAGTCTAGTAATAGCTTAGCCAAAAACTCTTCTCATGTTACATCATCATGTCCTTTCCACAACCTAGCCACTGCGCTAGCCAAGCAACAACCTAACAATAGGCTAGCAATAGCCTAGCCAATGCCTTAGCCAGCAAATAAATTGACAAATACGATTAATTCATTTAATTGTTGGTGTTTATCAAATAGTAAAAAAATAAAGTGCAATGAATTGTAAATATAGAGTATAAATAAAAAAAAATAATATTCGGCTAGCCGATCGCTCGCCTTGCAATAGGCAGTCAGCGATCGGCTAGCCGGTTTGTCCACGCCCTAGCTCTAGGGCGTTGGTTTTTCGTCCGTCGGGCTAGCCGTGCGGCCAGGGCACTCGGCTAGTCCACTATTGTGGATGCTCTCAAGCTACATTTTTTACCACCAAATCTCAATTCAAGCAATTTCATGTTTTTATACCGAGTATGAGACCAGAAGCACCTAACATTTGACATAAGCAAGAGAAGCTACAAAGCAGACAGTTTCGACAGTATTGATTTGGTAACAAGAGTATCAGACTTCTCAACAGCCGCAGTTAAAATAAGCTTGTGTGGCCTCAATGATGGAGTACATTTGTTGATTAGGCATAACACAAAATTGGCAAACTTCAAAGATTTTGAATATCTCTTACTATACTTGCAAACCTGCTCAACTAGTTGATCGACCGAGTCTTGCATCAAATGAACATTATGATCCAAAATGTTTCTCCATAAGCTAAACAACGACTCTGTCCACACTAACTCCTCGCTAATCAAACACCGGTGGCAGGGAAGGCACACGAATCTCAGCACATCTTCATCTTTGGTGAGGAGTTTTTGGCAAAACGCAGAAACATGAGCTGGATGCAGGCATTCTCTAACTACTCTAGTGAGTACATCACAGATGGGGCTATTTACACCATCCTTTCGTAGAACTAATGGAAACAAAAGAGCGTACTCAGCAGCCTTTTGGTGAGTCTTGCAGTAGTCTAGTGTTGCATTCAACAGGACACGAGAAGATGGTTCATTCAAGACTAGAAACTTTGGGAGGAAAACAGAGCACAAAATATGAGATGGCCAATCGCATTCATCAGCATCAATTCCATCCGACAAATGACACAATAGAACAGTTGCAGTTTCATCATCTGCACTCCATGGCTCAATCAAATTCAAAATCAATAAACGTTGTCTTCTACCACCAGAGCAAAGTTTGCGAATTTCCCTAGCTAACTCCACAGCTTTCAAATTACTATCGATATGCAGAAGCTCAGTTTTCAACGATTTCGCCACTTTTTCAACTTCATTGTCAATGTTTGATTCATCCTCACCAATCTCTACCATCACAACATCAATATTTTTCTGTTTACTCTCCTCAACATCAATAAGCAAATCATCCTCATCTCCTCCACTACTACCAGTCAAGGGCATTTTAGCGCTTAGTTCATCAACCGACATTGGGAGCCAAGGAAACACCGATTCACCATCTATAGCAGCATCCCTAAGCCAATCTGGCATCATATAGAAGTCATCCTCTTCAGTTTCCTCTTCGGATTCCAAATTCAAATGAGAAAGCCATTGATAATTAGACAAAGATACCAAGTCAAGCAGCTGTTGAGCAGCTTTTTTTACCCAAAAATCCACCCTTCTGCCCTCACTCAGCAAAACCCTAGCAAGTCTACACAATTCCCTTGTGCAAAATCTCTGATGTTCGTATGCAAGAAACGATAAAATCCGGGCCTGAACTACACTAGGCAGGGTCTCAATCCACATAACCCTGATCATCAAATAAATACTTTTTTTTAACAAAACTCACAGCTTTATCAAGTACAAACACAAAAGAACACATTTTGACACACACATTCACCTTTTTTCTTGTGGAGAAGAATGCTGAACAGCAGAGTTGTTTGAAGGTCTCATAAGGAGGGAGAGGAAAGATGTAGTGGAAATGCGAGGGGAGTACGATGCAGGAGGATTGAACATTTCTTCCAACCATTTTGAAGCTTCGGTCTCGGGGCATGTCGAATTTAAGAAAACTTGCAACAGTGGAATCCAGGATTCCATGTTGATGAAGCGAAGCAGGGACAAGATTGAAATAAATGAAATTAGGGTTTTGATTTGGGGGATTTCAGAGTTGAAGTACTACAGTACCTCATAATAATGTTAACTGAAACAGAACAAATTATTGTACTATTGTAGTAATACATTTAAATATGTACCTATGAATTTATCTAGAACTAGTATCACAACTATTTTATTTTCTTCTAAGTTATTTTACCGGTGACATACTAGTACTTTTTATAAAATGAAAAAAATATCAAATCTAAAATCATATTATAGTTATAAAATAAAAACTTTATCATAAGAAATAATAAAATTAAACAACTTTCAAGATAAAAATGTATACAAATGAAGTATTGATTAGTTTATTTGGCAAAAAAATACATACGCATTTTTATCAATGTTATGATAATTAAAATTAAAGTCTATTTTATGAATAGTCAATAACAATAAATAATCAAGTCATTTACTGTCTTTATCTAGCTGTAACATAGCTATCAAACGGGGCCTAAGACTATGTCGTACGTAACTGGATCGACGGTTGTCATTTTAATAACCAAAAAAGCCCAACAAGAAGGTGTGACCAAAATTTCCTAATCACTATCCATGCCCACAACAATTTTTATTCTTGTCTCCTCTGATTTCTAATACTAAGGGCTACATTTGCTATTTTGCATAAAATTGTTTTATAAGTTAAATGGAGAGAATAATGTAAGATAAAAAATAAAAATAATAATAATAATTTTATTATTTTAAGAAATGTACTTATTAATTAAAATGAGATATAAAAAAAGAAAAAATGTGTCACTTAGAAATCGATGGAAGGAGAGTATGTGTTGTAGAGGATTGAATATAATGACAATATCAATTGAAATAAGACGATATGAAGTTGACTTATGTCCCTTGTTTCCGAGTAATAAACGTAGTAGTACTAAAAATCAGTCTAAGGCCATCCACAATAGGAATAGCCCAGCAATAGCCCAGCCATAGCCTAGCCACAAACTCCTTCTGCCACATCATCAGCACTAAAAATTCTCATGTCACATCATCAAAACAAGTAAATAGCACAGCCATAGCCCAGCCACATCACTAATAACAATTATACAAAAATGAAATAATTAACTATCACACAATATACGGAATTTAATTTACGAGACATATACGGGAAACATTAATAATACTATTAAAATTTTAAAAAGTACAATAATTTTAAAGAGGTACAATATTTTTAAAAAATTACAATAATTAAAAAAAGTACAATAATTCACTCCTCGTCTCCGTCGTCGTCTCCTCCGTCGCTGTCGCCACCCTCGCCTCCGGTAAAAAAAGTACAATAATTAAGATAGAGAGAGTACTCGTTAAAACAAGTGGTGCGAATGAAAATGACGTTATTGGATTTAAGCTATATTCTTAGAAAATTCAAGCTCTTTTTCCTTTTATTGGATTTATATATGAGTGGAACTCTGAACATGTGATGATTACAACTCTAGACAGCCTCCGTCAAATCTTAATTGAGACATTTTTTGGGTAGGAAAAATTAAAAAAAATGAGTGTTTAGGTTAAGTAGAGAAAATAATAAACTTGAAAAAAGTAAAAAGTAAAAAAGGAAGAATTTTATGTGTAGAATTTTATGACGGCCCTGAAAGAACTACGAATCAACCACTGTGACAGAACTATATGTGTAGAATTTTATGTTAAATACTCTTATTCTGTCAAAAAAAAAATAGTCTAGTATGGAAATATGGGTAAGAATATTGTGAAGGTGTTTATGAGTTGAACAAGGGAAGGGATCCACATGTTAATTTTAATTTATATGGTAGGATGTACTATAAATAAATGGCAAAATGCATCCTTAAGTCCTTATACTTTGATTGTTTATTTCAATAGGTCCTATACAATTTTTTCGTTTTAGTAAGTCCTTGTACTTTTATATTCGATATATTCAAATCCTTATTTGACGGAACCGTTAATTTTTTCGTTATAAAATAACACATCATATATTAATTATTTGAATATATTCCACCTAATATCCTAGTTGAAAAATATGAACACAACATAAATATAAAAAAAAACTAAAGAATTCTAAATCGTTAAAAGAAATTTGTTGTTTGATTATTTGAAGTTCGAATAATCAAACAACAAATCGTTAATTCATATTTGGAACTTCAAATAATCAAACAATAAATTTCTTTTAACGATTTGGAATTCTTTATTTATTTATTTTTGTTTTTGTTTTTATCTTTTTTTTATATTTATGTTATGTTCATATTTTCCAAGTTCCAACTAGGATATTAGGTGGAATATATTTAAATAATTAACATGTGATGTATTATTTTATGACGGAAAAGTTAACGATTCCGTCAAACAAGGATTGAAATATATTGAATATAAAAGTACAAGGACTTACTAAAACGAAAAAATTGTATAAGGACCTATTGAAATAATCAATCAAAGTACAAGGACCTAAGGATGTGTTTTGCCTAAATAAATTGATGTAGTATTTAAACTAATATATTCTGAAGCAATATTTATAAATAAAATGTGAATATTCTAAAAAATTAGATACTTAGTCAGAGAGAAAAAACAACTCTCAACACCCAAATTTGATCAGAAATAGATGGAATATCCAGCCTAGCTATAATTAATCCTTAGTTAAATCCAGCTAAATGTCCAGCCTAGCTATAATTAAGATTCATACATTCTCAATTAAAATTTATAAAATTTGTTAATGATTCCTAACTAATATATCTAATTTGAAAGCCATCATTGACATTGATTTTGAATTTACTGCAGTCAGGACCATTGATGTGTGGGTTGCAATACTCGAAGCCAACGACGTGGTTGGGGGAGGAGGGTCCGACTGCGGGTTGTGGAGCAACGATCCGAGCCAGCTATGCTACAATGCGCTTCATGCAAGGCTGGTGTGCTGGGAAACCTAAGAGATGAATGGAGGAAAGCAAACATAATTCTGATAATCACACTAGTGCTCCTAATTTGGGTGTACCTCATCGCTTGCAGCGCATACAGGAATGCTCAAACCGAACAACTCTTCCGCAGATACAAATAGGGTTGGGTTTGAATTTGATCATATCTACTGCACTACAACGGTTTGTATCAAAGAATAAAGGGAGCTAGCTAGGTTCCACCACACCACATGACATCCAATATCCATCTTTCCTTCATTTAGTTATCATTTCAAAAAGACTCCACAGAGATCCTGTCTCAACTCTTTATCTTATCTGTTAAACTAGGTTTGAGATCGGTAGAGAGGAAAAGATCTTATTCATTCATATTGAATTGTCATACATAAGGTACTATTATATAGGCCTAAGGTAAGCTATACAAGGAAAACAATAAATTTACATTAATTGGTATCTTCTATGTTTGGCAGGGTATATTCTTGCACATCTTCCGTGATCTTCCGTAATTGGGAGCCGATTCTTCGTGATCCTCCGAGATCTTCTCCAACACTCCCCCTCAAGTTAAGTAACGGGATTCCCGATACTCAACTTGCACAATACTTCTCGAAATGACTTCGAGTTCACCGCCTTAGTCAATATGTCCGCCAACTGGTCTTCGGATTTGACATAAGGCATCTCTACTATCTTTGCTTCAATATTGTCCTTTATAAAATGCCTATCCACTTCCACATGTTTAGTACGATCATGTTGAACCGGATTCTCCGAGATACTTATCACAGCCTTATTGTCGCAGAACATCTTGCAAGTTTGAGATGAAAACATCTCCAACTCCCTCATAAGTTTCCGAAGCCACAATAGTTCAGTCAGTCCACTCTTAATACCACGAAACTCGGCTTTTGCACTAGATAGTGCCACTACCTTTTGTTTCTTGCTTCTCCATGTTACAAGATTTCCTCCCACAAACGTGAAGTATCCCTCGGTGGATTTCCTATCATTCGGATTTCCAGCCCAATCAGCATCAGTAAATCCATGGATCTGTAGGTGCCCGTGTTTCTCAAATAGTAGTCCGTGTTCGACAGTCCCCTTTAAGTAACGAACAATCCGTAGAACTGCCTCCCAGTGTTCTTCTTGGGGTGCGTGCATAAACTGACTCACCACTCCTACAGCATAAGCTATGTCTGGTCTTGTATGCGACAGATAGGTCAACCTTCCGACCAATCGTTGGTACTTTCCTCTGTCAGTCAGCTTTGCCCCTTCCTTCATCTGAAGTCCATGATTTTGGATCATTGGAGTGTCGGCTGGTCACAATCTAACATCCCAATTTCGGCTAACAAATCCAGCACATACTTTTTCTAATTGATGAAAATTCCCTTTCTCGATCTCAGAACTTCTATTCCCAAGAAATACTTAAACGGTCCCAAATCTTTCATCTCGAACTCACTAAATAGATTCTTCCTTAGTTCGGCCATCTCGTCTGTGTCATCCCCGGTAAGTATCATGTCATCCACATATATGATTAAACATGTAATTTTGTCTCATCTCTTCTTCATAAACAGTGTGTGGTAAGAGTTACTCTGCTTATATCCATACTTTTTCATCACCTCTGTGAACCTCCCAAACCACGCTCTCGGGGACTCTTTTAGCCCATAAAGCGTCTTCTGCAGCTTACACACCTCTCCACTTCCAAACTCACCCGTGAACCCCGGGGGGGGATCCATAAACACAGGATTTGGCAGCTCTCCATGCAGAAATGCATTCGTTACATCGAACTGATGAAGGGGCCAATCCTTGTTGGCAGCTCGAGAATAGTGTTGGCAGCTCGAGAATAGTACCCTCACAGTATTAATCTTTGCCACAGGTGAAAACGTCTCGGCATAGTCGACCCCATACGTCTGGGTGTATCCTTTTGCCACAAGTCTGGCTTTATACCTCTCTATAGTGCCGTCTGGCCTCCTTTTGATAGTGAACACCCATCTACACCCAACAGTTCTTCCTCCTTCCGGTAGCTTGTCCTTGATCCAAGTATTGTTTCTTATCAGTGCCTTCATTTCAGTAAGCATAGCCTCCCTCCAGTGCTTATGCTTCATTGCTTCCTCGGCCGTCTGCGGGATCTCTTCTTCTTCGTATAAGGCAGCTTCAAATTTCCTTGACATTTTTGCTAAATTTCCTTGCACGAAATTCGCCACTTGTCAATTTTCTCAGGTGAATACCTTTTTGGGGGAACTCCTCGTGTGCTCCGGGGAGGAAGAACGTACCTCCCCTTGTCACCGTCGACTGTATTGTCTTCTTCCAATGGTTCTGCACTTATTGGATCAGTGGAAACTCTATGGAGATTCGGATCAGTAATTACCTCGGATATCGGTGAAGGAGGATCGAGGGGCGGATGAGATGACTCACTGGCCGAGGACAAGACATGCGCTGCAGTAGTGACAACTGGTTCTGGTGGATCCTCAATCGAAGAGTTTGGAAGTGGCACAAGCCAACTTAGATAGTCCACGGAATTACCGGGATTACTCTCCCCCTGACTACTAAGGTGGGTGTGATAGAAATACTCAGTTTCTAAGAAGTTACAGTTCATGGTGGTGGTAATTTTCTGGGTATAGGGATCGAAGCAGCGGTAGCCCTTTCGGTTTACCCCGTACCCCACAAAGACACATTTGGTAGCACAGGGGGATAACTTGGTCCTCTCATGTTTAGCAATATGGATGTAGACAGTGCATCCAAAGACTTTCGGTTGAAGGTCCAGGTGTTGAGGGATTTTGGACTGGGATGATAGTATATCAAGGGGGTTTTTTTGTTTAGTATTTTTGTGGGTAAACGGTTCATAAGATAGACGGAAGTGGCTATGGCTTCGGCCAAAAATGTTGTGGAACTTTCGATTCAATCATTAGGGCTCGGGCGATTTCTAGGATTGTCCTATTTTTTCGTTCGGCTACCCCATTCTGTTCTGGTGTATAAACACAAGAAGTTTGATGAACCATTCCCTGGTTTTGGAAAAACTGAGTCATGGGGCTATTGATAAACTCCCTCCCGTTATCAGATCGAAGGATTTTGATCGAGGTATGAAATTGGGTTTGAACCATTTTACAAAACAAAACGAACTTATCAACAACCTCAAATTTATGCTTCATAAAATAGATCCAAGTCATTCGTGTGCAATCAACAACAAATATAATAAAGTAACGGAAACCATTCCCCCCAGCAAAAGGTGTCGGACCCCACACATCAGAGTGAACCAACGAAAACATAGATTGCATACGAGTGTTTGAGGGTTTAAACGATTGTCGGTGGCTTTTTGCCAAAACACAAGTCTCACAAAAAAAATCCACAGGAATAGAAAGGTTTGGAAAAAGTAGTTTAAAATAACCAGGGGAAGGATGTCCTAGTCTTCGGTGCCACAGCCAAATTTCTTGTCTCGTGGATCCGTGAGCCAGCATTGCACTACCATGTTGAGCTATCCCGTCCACGTAGTAGAGTCCACAGTGCTCAGTGCCACGCCCAAGTATCCTCTTCGTCCGAATATCCTATAGAATGCAGAAAGTGGGATGCATCAGAAGAGTACAATTCAATTCCTTTGTCACATGACTAATTGACATCAAACGCTGAGATAAGGTCGGAACATATAAGCAGTTTTGGAGACGGAGTGTGGGAGAAATTTCTATAGTACCCGACCCTTCAACTGTAATCAATTCCCCACTGGCGGTTTTAATATAGGTTTTAGTAATTCTACTCATGCTAATAAAATCACTTCGGTTTAGTGTCAGTGGCCCCACAGTAAAAAATCCATCCCTTCGTCATATTCGTTCCCCTGTTTACATGGAATACAATGGGCATTTTTCCTAAGGGAGCAAAGGGGTTTTTTGTTACATATTCACAAATATATGGGCTAATTTCGGAATTTTCAGCATGATATGGGCCAAAACATAAATTAGAACAGTCTGAGGGTCTGCCTTGCAAACAATGGGGTTGAATGTCTAAATTTTGAAAATTGAGGGGATGATTATCTAAATAGAGAGAGTTGCTAGGGCTTGGTGTATAACCAAGCCCAATACCTCCTTTGTCCGGCGCCGTCCCCTCTCTTCCAGCAAAATTTCCGGCCCCCCTGATGCTACTTCCACCGGTTGAGACCTCTGTGCTCACCGTCGGTCCATTCTGGGTTGTTCCCCCACGCCCTCCGTTCTGATTTCGGGGTTGATCGTCTTCGGCGATTCCGACCGTGATTTTTGCCGCCCTTATCTTCTGCCTCTCCTCCCACCATTCGGGGTAACCTAGCCGTTTAAAACACGTCTCATACGTGTGTTTGGGTTTCTGGCAGTGAGTGCACCACAGCCCTGATTTGTCCGGTCGGTTTCCCGGTCGGCCGGTAGCTGCGGTGGGGCGCAGTGGTCCTCCACTCCGATATGCTGGACGTTGGCTTTGTGCAGCTAACCCACTCCCGATGCCATCCCCAGATGATGTATCCCCGGTATTCACGCTGACGGTTTCGGGGTTTGGGGAAGACGATGTTGGTGGCATGATCTGTTGTCGAGCCGCCTCCGTCTTTACCCACCCATAAGCCGACTCTACTGATTGGGTAAGGCTCCTCCTTGAGGATGTCCCTCTTGATCGAATCATACTCTGGGTTTAGCCCGGCCAGGAACTTGAACAACCGTTTCTCGTTCAAGTAGATTCGGTATTGGTCGACTCCCTTATCACAACATGTGATTGGCTTCTTATGGCATTGGTCAACATTGATCCATAACCCATGGATCCTTCGGTAATACGTCTCCAAGTCCATATTTCCCTGCTTAATCGTTATAATTTTCTCCTCCAAGTCGTATATTAGGTATTTGTCCGCCTTGTTCTCGAACGTCACTGCGAGACTATCCCACAGTGCCTTGGATGTTTGATGGTGAGCGAAATAGGCAATAATTTCATCTTCAATGTTGTCGACGATCCACGAGAATACCACCAAATCGTCCTCCTCCCAATCATCGTACCCCTTGCTCCTTGGCTCTGGGGGTTCTTTTCGGATGTGCGAATATGCACCTCGACCGCCTATATTGACTTTCATAAGTCTCGACCACAGCGGGTAATTTTTCCCATCGAGTTTGAACGCCACAACGACATTCTTACTATTCTTCAATCTTGATGGTTGTTCTGGATCAATTTTGTTTTCGACTGTATCTGACATTTTCTGTAGGATTGGTTATTCTGGTTTCTTGGCTAGAAAGGGTCGGGATTGGTATTTCTTCGGCTATGATGAGATTTATCTGAGCCGACATCTAACCTGCTCGGATGCCATGTTAAACTAGGTTTGAGATCGGTAGAGAGGAAAAGATCTTATTCATTCATATTGAATTGTCATACATAAGGTACTATTATATAGGCCTAAGGTAAGCTATACAAGGAAAATAATAAATTTACATTAATTGGTATCTTCTATGTTTGGCAGGGTATATTCTTGCACATCTTCCGTGATCTTCCGTAATTGGGAGCCGATTCTTCGTGATCCTTCGAGATCTTCTCCAACATTATCCACTTCTAGCTTTTTGATATGGGAATCTTTTAGTTTTAGTCATTTGAATGATTTGCCACCTTTTTCACAACATTCGGGAACGTTCTGCCCACCACGCAACCAATACTATTTTGAATCTTTGAGGAATTAATTTCATTACCTATGTCACATCGTGGACATACCGCCATTTGGTAGGGTGTATATCTAGATTTCAATTAAAATGACAAAGTATAGGAAGTCTATCACAAAGCTGCTATATATTCTTTAGAGTGAACTACATATTTAGGACCTATATATACTTATCACTATGCACGTTTGCGATTCCTATACTTGTACTTGTGCACGTTTTAAGGTTCTTTTCACTTTTGACCTTTTCTGGACGAAAATACCCCCAAAGGGGAAGGGAAAATTTGTACACTATTTTCTCTCTTTACTCCTTCCTTTTTCCTCTATCTATAACAAAATTAGAACTGAAATTATGGATTTGTTAATCTTATTTCCTTGTATTCAGTTAAATTTTTTAATCAATTTAATCATATGATGATAAATTTTACATTTTCACGTCGTTTTCCTTCATCACACTAGAGTATTTGTGATTATGCTTTGAATGTGGAGTATTATAATTATTGATCCCGTAAATAAAAGATTAAAAATTTGAATGACGAATTTCAACAAGTGAATATCTGAATCTAATCAATTGTAAAGTGAGATATAATAAGCGATAAATGGAATGGATGAAATTATTGTAACTTTGGTTGTGTGTATTTAGCAAGTGGGCGGCCCCCAACGACTTATGCAGGTTCTCATATCAGAAAGTTCTCTTCGCAATTCTAACAAAATAATGTAAAATAGAACTTCTTAGCTGAACATTTGATTTGTCTTATTTCCTTGTTCAAATATGTCACATCTCAAATTTTCTTGTAATTATACAAGTCATTTACAGAAAAACGAAAGAAGAAAAAGGAAGAAGAAAGAAAAAGGAGAGAAAATAGTGTATAAATTTGCCCTCCATTCACTTGGGGGTATTTTTGTCCTAAAAATTGTCAAAAAGTGAAAATAACCTTAAAACGTGCATAAGTATAGGGGACGCAAATGATATTTTGCAAGTATAGGGACCGCAAACGTGCATCGTGATAAGTATAGGTCCTAAATATGTAGTTCACTCTAATCTTGTAAATTTGGAGGAAAAAAGGTTTAATATATGGTAACCACAAAAATTAATGTGTTCTCTTTGTCCACAAATAATGTAGTTCGACAAAAGAGTGATATGAGTTTTGAGAAATATAGGCGATATGAGTTAGGGTGTCCACTATGGGGTGCCCGCGGCTATAGCCGCGGGTTGGGGCGGAGGGCGGGCGGGCTACAGTGGAGAGGTGCGGGCGGACACCGAAATGGGGACGGTAGGGGGCGGACGGGCTTCAGCCGACTCCGGGGCGAGGACGCTGCAAAATGGGGGCGGACGCGGCTATAGGCGCGGTGCCTATAGTGGCCGCACCGACCGCCGCGGCTATAGGCTATTTTAAATTTTTTTTTCATTTCAATTCACCTATAAATACACCTCACTCCATTCTTTATTTTCACACCATTCCAACTCTACATCTATAAAAATTTCTCTCACTACAATTTGGGGTCGGAAATGAACAATTTGTGGAGAGATAGCTGGAATGCTCTGATTCAACAGGTGCAACACCATGCCGCCCAGGAGGAAGCGGCCCGTTTGGCGGAGGAGGCGGAGAATGCGAAGGATGCGATCCCTCGTGCCATTACTCATCGGCGGACAATCCCACGAGACCACATCGGTGCGCACCAGCGTCTAATGGATTATTACTTTGTGGATAACCCCCGTTATCCACCCGAGATATTCCGCCGGAGATTCAAGATGTCGCGACGGTTTTTCAACTATATAGCAACGAATTTGGCGGAGCGTTACCGGTGCTTCACTCTCCGGCGTGATGCGGCTAGCCGGATCGGGCTGTCTACGCAACAGAAGTGCACCGCTGCAATCCGGCAGCTTGCCTACGCAGGACTAGCGGACATGTTCGATGAATACCTACAGATGGGTGAGACGACTGGCCTCACGGTGCTTAGGCAGTTCTGTAAGGGGATCCGGGAAATTTTTGGTCGAGAGTTTCTACGGAATCCCAATCCGGATGAGTGTCAGCGCCTACTGGATATGCACGGTTCGATGCACGGGTTCCCAGGAATGTTAGGAAGCATCGATTACATGCATTGGGAGTGGAGGAACTGCCCCGTGGCATGGAAAGGCCAGTTCACTACTGGATTCAAAAGTAAACATCCAACGATGATTCTGGAAGCCGTTGCAGACTACCGTCTGCGGATCTGGCATGCGTATTTCGGTGTGGCAGGTTCGAACAACGACATCAATGTTCTTCAGTCATCGCCGCTCTTCAATGAGGAGTGCCGTGGGGAGGGTCCAGAAATCAGCTTCGTAGCCAACGGTACGCAGTACAATAGTGCCTACTATTTGGCAGATGAGATATATCCGCGGTGGCCCGTATTCGTGAAGACTGTCCGCCAACCGGTTGGACCGAAGAAACAATATTTTGCGCGCAAACAAGAGAGTGCTAGGAAGGATGTTGAGCGGGCTTTTGGTGTCCTCCAATTGCGGTGGGCTATTATACGGTGTCCGACACGAGTTTGGCACGAAGATGATGTCACGAATATTATGTTACCTGTATCATATTGCATAATATGATAATAGAAGATGAAGGCTTTGCGGTAGAGCGATGGGCGCCGGAAGAGGGCGTAAGTACAAGTCACGGTGTTGCCTCCGCGCCGATCCAGATGGGCGTACCACGGAGCAATGAATATTTGATCCAACGCTTCGCTGATATGCCCAGGACCACATCACATAACACACTGCAGGCCGATTTGATTGAAGAAGTGTGGGCACGTAGGGGAGGTGGTGGCGCAGTGTAAACATGTTAGTGATTTGTACTAGATTAAATGTAGCGGGTAATTTTAATTTCAATTTTAATTTAGTGTGTAATTTTAATTTTAATTTTAATTCTAATTCTAATTCTACTTCTAATTCTAATTCTACTTCGTATAGTCGTGTTCTTCTAATTACGTATAGCCCGATAAATTTGTTCATAATTACTTGAAACATTATAAAATGAAAGTTGATTATAGAATTTGAGGGGTGGAGGTGTCCACTATAGGAGGTCTTTATTCTTTTGTTCTAAACAAGTAATGGAATTCCAATTTAATGAAGGAGAATAGATTTATTCTGAATGAGGGAGTGACGCATAATGGTTGTGCGTCGTTATTAATGAAACGCACAATCCTTATGCGTCGTTCTTTAATGACGCACAAGGGTTATGTGTCGTTTAGTAGGCTTTTAACCCCCTGCAGGCAGACGCAGCGCACAGAACACACTTTCATTTCCTCTCTCGGCGATTTCCGGTGTTTTCAGGCGATTTCATCATTATTCATGTTTATTGTGCTTTCATTTGTTAGTTTTCCCCAATTTATACAAATTAGGGCTTGTAGGAAAAATGTCCATAATTGTCATTGTTTTAAATGTTTTTGATGCAGAAATCATGCAAATATTTGTGAGTTTGTATTGGGGTGGTAGAGTAGTTCAACTACCACATATGGGTATTGGTTATGAACCACCTCGTGCGAGGAGCTCTATCATATTAAATTCATGTGTTTCGTATGCTGAATTGGTAGCAATGATATGTGATGCGATGAGAATAGATATGAACCAGTACACAATTGAATTATTACGGAGACAATGTATAGTCTTTGCTTCCGGTATGAGTTATACATGTTCTGTGATTTGCAATGATGAAAGTGTAATGTTTATGTTCAACAATGCTCAAAATTCAAGTGGGTGTATTGAATTATTTGTTGAGTATTCACCGGTGAGGAGTGCAGAAATCCCACCAGTTGTTGATTAAGGTATTGGATCATCTGCGAGGTTTGAATTTGCGAGGGTGAACCAAATGAGCTTTGATCGTAGCATGAATGAGCAGAGAGATGTTGTAGATGTTGTAGATGTTGCTGATGTTGGTGTTGGATTGAATGATGAGGTAGATGTTGCAGATGAGCTTGATGAGCCAAGGCCACTATCTGAGACAGAGCCAGACCCCGATCTCAGTGATGGTGATGGTGCTGATGATGTTGGTGGTAGTTCTGATGATGAGATAGTACCAAGTAAACCTGTTATGCAAGGTGAACAACCACTTCCGGAATACAATCCTAGTGGGTTTAGATTCTTTCGTGAATTACCAAGTCGTCCTTCTGGAGTATCGGATAATGTGGGTGGTAATGAACACAGCCTTTTGTATTGGAATGAGAATGAGCCGCATCGGATTGTGTTGGGAACAAAATTTGATTCCAAGCTACACGTGAAGACTGCTATAACTATGTGGAGTTTGTGGAATGAAAAAACAGTTTAAGGTTGTCGAGAGCAAATTAAGAAGGTGGCATGCTGTATGCAAATTTCCAGCAGGAACGACAGTAACAGGGGCAGGCATCATCAGCACCACCGACGCTGAAAATGCGAGAGAATGTAAGTGGGAGGTTTCAGTTACACAAAGGTCGCATGACGATATGTGGGAAGTTAGGAAGTGGAAGGATCGACATACTTGTGTAGGCCATCGTGCTAATAGAGATCATGCTAACTTTTCATCCCCAATGATAGCTCTGTTGATTCGACATCATGTGCGACAATGTGTTGATTTCAAGGTCTTCTCAATAATAGCTGATGTTCAAGACAGATTTGGTGTGTTAATCAGTTATAAGAAGGCATGGTATGCAAAGAGAAAGGCTATAGAGTTTGTGTACGGTGAATGGGAGGAATCATTTAGGCAGTTGCCAAGCTGCATGTTTGAACCCCAGTCACAGACTACGGGCACAATTGTTGAGTGGAAGCATAACGAGCTGTTGAGTCGGAGGCATACAATGGTGTTCAACTATGTTTTCTGGCATTTGGGCCTGCAATACATGCGTTCCAGAAGGCCGCACCGGTGTTAACAGTGGACGGGGACTCACCTCCGAGGAAGATTTAAAGGTAAGTTGCTTGTTGCTTGTGGTTTTGATGCTAACAATACATGCTTGCCTATTGCATATGCTGTGGTGGATGAAGAAACCAACGACAGTTGGTCGTGGTTTTTGGATCATGTCAGAACTCATGTGGTGAAATACGAGAGAGAGGTGTGCATTATATCAGATAGGCATAAAGGACTCTTGAATGCTATGGAGTCTGAAATCATGACAAGGGCCCCGCAGATACATCACAAATTTTGTTTGCTTCATGTGAGGGCAAATGTGCTGAAGAAGCACAAGGGCACCAATGTGAAGGCCATTATATGGAAGTTGGGTGTCAGTTCTCAGGAACGTAAATTTGCCAGAAGACGTCGAGCACTACATGATGTCAACAGTGGTGCGGTTCGAATGCTGAATAGGATTACAAAAGAATGTTGGTCACTGTGCTACGGTGGTGGACTTAGGTGGGGGTGGCTACAACAAACATGTCGGAGTGCTAAAATAACGTCTTACGGGGTGTGAGAGAGTTGCCGATTAGAGCGTTGGTTGATTTGACATTTTGGAGGACGGTAAAATGGTGGGTGGAGAAGAAGACAACAATAGAACACACCGAAGGTGAATTAACCCCAAGGGCGAGGGACAGACTTGCTAAGAATGACTCAAAGGGGCGAAAACATTACATCACTGTCATTGACCGAGATACAGGAAAGTACCATGTCCGAACTCGAGGAAGAATAGAAAAATGAGTAACAAAGGGCAACAATGTTCAAATAGTCAGGTATTTGGAATCGAGTTGCAGTTGTGGTAAGTGGCAGATGTGGAGAATCCCTTGTTCGCATGCTTGTGCGGTTGCTAGAGACAGAGGTCACGTTATGATTGACCTCATAGATGAGAAGTACTACCTAAGTATATGGAGATCACAGTACTATGGTCAAGTTTCATTTGATGCACCAAGACATGAAGAGTATTGGGGTGCACCTTTATGGAACTTGTGCATCACCCCTCAGCAGTTGATTCCTAGAACGCGTGGCCGAGTTAGAAGAAAGATGATACTTAATCAAATGGATGTCCAAGAGGAAGATGAACCGAGAGCTCCTCGCCGTTGCAGAAATTGCGGGATAGAGGGGCATGACCGAAGAAATTGCTCAGCCGGTGCCGTTCAGTATCTAGGTTTATGTATCAACATTTGTGAGATGTCGTCGACATTATTATGATATGTATTATGTCAGTTATTATGTATTTTATTTGATGAGCTTAGGCAATTTTAGGCTATGTTCGAGATTTTGAATATTTAAAACCTGCCGGAAGACGCATAATGCTTATGCATTACTTCAAACTTAGTGAAATTCACCCGACCGGGCGTTTGGGAAACATAAAATCGCCCGACCGGGCGATAAATCTGGACTTCGAATGCTGTCCGAAATTCCCCCGGTGACATATAAGCGTTATGCGTCACCAAGGAACGACGCATAAGAATTATGCGTCACCAAAGAACGACGCATAATAGTATGCGTCACCGGGTGAATTTCGTTACACATTCGGAGTCCAGATTTATCGCCCGGTCGGGCGATTTTATGTTTCCCAAACACCCGGTCGGGTGAATTTCACTAAGTTTGAAGTAATGCATAATAATTGAGCCCATAACTGAAGAATGTTTTATTATGTTGACTATCATTAGTGTGTTTTCTTTTGGATTTTATGACTTTTCCTGTCTTATGAGGATTAATTAAATATTGTTTATTCCACCATAGAAAACATTCCGAAGAATTTATGTTTCATCACATCAAAAAATGTTCAAAAATCAACTTAGAACCAAAACCTATTTCAATAGACACAGATACCAACATATGACCGAAATCTATCTAGATGGAGGCGTGAACTTTGTCGGAGCTTTCCCTTTGTTCTTCCTTGTTGAAAATCCCCTGAATACATTGTGCATAGCCCTCCCAATCGTACTTGATGAACTCTTTACAGTTGGTCGTGAGGATCCCGCGGTCGGTGGTCGGAATATTACTTCGTCATGTTCCTCCCCGCCCTCTTCTTCCCCGCCATCTTCTTCCCTGTCCTCTTCTTCCACGCCCTCTTCTTCCTGACCCTCTTCTTCCCCCACATGATCCATAAATTGATAATTCTGAAAGTACGTATCACGTCCTGGTTGTGCTGCATCCCAATCAGACACACCGCCAAAGAATGAATCACATGACGCACGTGCCCCCCATTGCGAGGGCTCGTGGCTTGCACCACTCAACTGAGACCATCCTGGTGGATCGTAATCCGGACTCAAGGGCTCTGGTACCGCATACTTGGGTTGCGGCTGCTGCTGCGACAACCTATGCTGTCGTGTAATCCCGTGCCCACCCGGCAGTCCATGACGAAGAGAAGTTGGTGGACGTGGCGGCATGACCACATTTCGACGTTGAGAAGATGGATACTCCATCACATCAGCATGGTTCATCGCACGAAGTGCCGAAGTAGCCATTTCTCGAATCTGCCGGAACCGAGGGTCTGTGTCATGTTCAGAGGTCAAATGCCATATCCCCTGAAGGTCTCAACCTAGATAACACAAATACAAATGACATCATTCCACGGTGAGCAATACAAACTTTAAACTAAAGACATTTTTATATATAAAAACATAACATACCGCCAATAAATTAGAAGAGGCTGCCTCGTTCATCCCTTCAGTTGACTGTGTCCCAGGTTGAACTAGGTACGACACGGTGATCCTATTGTACCACGCCATATAGCCCGGATTAATGCGACCATCCATTGTCGCCGTTGCATGGTCAAAAGTTGCTTGGAACCTGTCGTGTCGCAAGTCCCATTCATCAATGAATAACTTATGTACCTTAGCCCAATCAGCGCCCTTCCTCCCACGGCAGTGACTTTTACTCAAATGGCCGGAGCTATGTAGTATCCTATCACAGTACTGAGGAATACGCTGGTAGCGGTTAAATTGTCGGCAAACGCGTCCAGCCTCATGTGCCTCGACAAATGACCAGCACACCAAATAAGTATCGCACAAGTAGGATGCAGTTGAATCAATGCAGTGCTCAGACAGGATACAGTCTGCATACGGTGTCCACAGAAACTACAAACAAATAAAATAAAAACCACTATTAATTTCATACTATAGTAAGTAAATTCATTAACTAAGACAACACAAATAAATTTCACCTGGCCAGGACGAATCAGTGATAACCGATCACGATAATGAGCTACTGAATGTCGGGGAGCATTTCCAATTTCAGTAACTCCGTGCCACCTATACATAATATTAATGTCAAAAGTTATCAACAAAATACATAATTATGTGAGTTAATTTAAACAAAAACATTACTTGGCTCCACACGGGGTATACGGCGTGTGCATAGGCGATATCAAGAAGGCTGGCCTCAATGTAGGCATTCTTTCCCACTCCCACAGCTGCAAGAGAACCATAGGTCCACCCATATCTCTTCTCTGTCTGCCTACAGAAGTCTCGCACAAATAATGATACAGGTATGCTAAAGCAGCACTACCCCAACTGATATTAGCCACATCTTCCGGATCGTCTAAGGCATTTAACCACATAAAGGGGACCTTGCACCCTGTGGTGTCCGGTAAAATAAGCCCCCCTAACAAGATCAGAGCATGTATACGTGCTCTTTGGATGTATGCATATTCAGGCAGCCCATCACCCAACGGCATCGTCGCTTGGTGGATCAGAGACGTCATCAACTAACCACCGTGCTTCATTTCTGTTTCTGCGTTAGGTATCCATCCTAACAAATCTCTACACTTGCTGGGCCAATCTTCAAATCCAACAGGGTAGTCACGGCCAGTGAAAACACGACCGTCTGCTCTCAAACCCCACAGGCTTTGCACATCCTGTAATGTTACAGTAACCTCACCAACTGGAAGGTGGAAACAGTGTGTCTCAGGCCTCCAGCGCTCGATCAAGGCAGTTATTAGCTCATTGTCCATCCTCATCGGCCTTCCACATTCAACCACGCCTCTGAACCCCCATACATCAAGCCAATACATCACATTTTCATGTATTGGCAATGCCCAAACCTTACTCTCCGTCCTACGAACTCTCAACACATTTGTTGTGCCATTCGCCAACAAAGAGGCTGAAATGTGTTCGTTCTGATGAAACAGTAGTGATGGATCCTCAGGTCCATAACATAACTGTTGTTCAAAACTTGCAGATGTCATCTACTTCAAAACATTCACCCAAGAGATACTAGCATTATATAACTTCAATGTTACAATTTTGCACAATATATACTAGCATACATGTGAAACACACAAATACATGTGAAACACACAAATACGCAACAAAACAACACAAATAAGGGAAAAGCTCCACAAGAGATACTAGCATACATGTGAAACACACAAATAAGCAACACAATAACAAAAATCGACCATAAATTCATCAATTTCATTATAAACCCTAACTTTGCTAAATTAGGGAAAAGCTCCACAAATTAAGCAATAATTGATTAATGTAGCCAAATGGAAGGACAATTACCGAAATATGTTTGGAGTTTGGTTGAAATCTGTCGGAAAACGTCTAAAATCACCGAAAATCATCGAGTAAATCGCCTCTTCAAGCTGCTCCGCTGCTTCTGTCTGTGAATTGGGAGCTTTCTGCCCTCTTAAGCCCGATTTATAGACGTATAACTCTTATGCGTCAATCTTAAACGACGCATAACCTTTGTGCGTCGTTCTTTAAAGACGCATAACCTTTGTGCGTCGTTCTCTAAAGACGCATAACTTTTGTGCGTCGTTCTTTAAAGACGCATAACTTTTGTGCGTCGTTCTTTAAAGACGCATAACTGTTGTGCGTTTCATTAATAACGACGCACAACAGTTATGCGTCACTCACTGAGCCGGAATATATCTAATACTCTTAATTAAATTGGAATTCTTTTAACAGTCATTAACAAAAAAAGAAATTTTCCTCCACTATAGTGGCAGACACAAAATTTTTAGGGCTATGGACAACAAAACTGGGGCTATGGACAAAAACTGGGGCGGGGCTATTGGGCGTGTCCGCATTATAGTGGACACTCTTACAACCCACATTAGTTGTAATATAGTACTATAAGTAAAAAATATTGGCAATAGAATGTGCAAATAAGTTACTACTAATATTATGGTTGTAATAAGCATGTTGTTTGATAGTGTTCATAAATGGAATATGATTATCTTTTGTAAATGTTTAGAAAATAAAAGTTAATTACGTATGATTGGTTTTTATATGGAAATGATAAAATAATTATCACATTTTTTAAATAGGCTATGGTACTCTTAATGAAATTACAATAAAAACTAAACAAATACTTATAAAATGTAAAACACAATAGAAAATCTAAATTTATAAGTTAAAATGTGAAACACGCAAACTATTTAAAATGTGTAAACAGATTATTTTACCGTTACTAAATTATGAGCAAGAATATATAAGTTGCATGGTTAACGGGTTTGTTATTGGTGATTCTGTTTGATACATAAGTTTTAGATCGAATGCTTTAATTAACAATTAATCACCGATCGAGTAGAATGATCACTTCCACCAATTTACATAGTGGAGTAGTAATTGATAAAGAAACATGCAAATAGAGTATTCTGATGAAATTGTAGATAGTCGGAACTAATCTGCATTCATCTGATCACAAAAAATATGCATAGCACTCTCAAAATTGTAACTAATCACGAAGAATTAATCAATGTATGCTAAGATTACACTAATGAAATAGAACGATTTTAGCCTACAAAACAGAATAATTGGCCGACGCCGTCTCCTTCAACCGCACCGCCCCCTCTCCGCCCTCGTCCAAATCCAAATCGTTGGTCCTCCTAAACACGGAATGCACGAGCACCGCCACAAACCCGGCCGCGATCCCCCCGAGGAAGACCGTGGCCTTGGTGAGGAGCAGCAGCGCGACGGTGGAGACGGACAGCACGGCGAGCACGAGGCGCTCCTCCACGCCGTAGCCCCAGACGACGAGGGGCGTGTCGCGGAGGAAATACAGGAACATCCACGCGAACATGGTGGCGATGAACACGATGAGCGCGCCCGGGTGCCACAGGAGGCTCACCAGCAGCGTCAGCAGCACCACGATCGCGTAGTTCACGTGGAAATACCCAGCGTTCGTCAGGAGGCGCTGGAACGCCGCCCCCAGGCTCTCGGGCAGGGACAGGGACGCGATCATCACGCGCCACGACCGCCGCATGCCGATTCCGGACCGGATCCGCCGCCCCGCGCGGGAGTAGAACGGCGAGTCCGGCGCTGGCGGGGTGGCCGTCGAGATTGTGCCGTATACGGTGCTCATGTTGGGAGAGATGTGAATGTGTGGATGAAGATGAAAAATATGTGATACTATATTTGATGGTGCAATTCTCTCTCATTTCCTTTCATCTTGGAGCATCAAATTACTGTTTATTCATAAATTTAATTTAATTTTAATTTTAATTTTAATTTTAATTTGACACTTTCATTTTCGTCGTTATCACTTCAAATCAAAATCAGTATATAACTAATTTCATCACATCTATCATACCATTCAAAATTTATCAATTGTATGCATTCCAACGCGTCAATTTTAACAATTACTCTATTTTAAGATAATTGTTTCTTAACATTTAAAACTAAAGTAAAATATTAATATCCACGCATATATCTCCCTACATTTCATATCATGATTCAAACGTTGGAGTGGAATTTTGATGGTAAAATGTAGCCTAAATACATAGATCCCTGAGGCTTCATTCCTGTTCGTGTAACTAGACCTATATTGAACTTTTGCATTATGTTTTATTTGAGTACGATTATGAACATGTAAAGAAAGTAAAAATAATTATACAGTGTTGAGAAATCCAAATGAATCAAACGTTGAGCATGCCTTATTCAACTTGTTTTTTTAAACCAAAAATAAATGTAAAATGATTCTAATGGCTTAATGCTACAAGGCAGAGCAGACAGCAGTAATTGATATCTCAGAAATAGTTGGGAAAGTTGGGAGACACATATTTCAGTTTTGCTTCAGTAAAAATATTGCTATTATAGACAATACATAAAATTTACCAACTACAGTGGGGACCAGTAGCACAACATAAAAATGCTGTTGTAAAACAATTACTTCTAAGTTGCAGGTGACTCTGATAGCTTGTCTTTTGAAGAAGTGAGGCCTTCGAGGTTTAGGTCTCCGATACCTCTAGGAGGGCCAATGCTGCAACGATCCGTGTTATGCAGCGATATGGCATCTTTAATCTTCTGAAACTGCAAGAAGATTTTGTAAATGCACTCGTCAACATTTCAACATCAACATCATCTGGTTCAGAGAATAAACCTCATGTGATTTCTCTTTTTCAATTTTACCCCGGTATATTAAGTGGTAATGAAGAAGAAATGTATGGTGAAGTGCTTAAAGACTAACCTAAGACGATGTGCCAGCCAGTAAATTGTTTGTCAATTAGTTATGAAACCTTTAGTAGTTACAAGAATAGCTCAAAGATCCCTATTTCCAGCAAAGAAATAAGCATTGCCTCAATCAGATGGTCTCAAAGTTGTACAAATGCAAATCCGTCTCAAGTATTAATGGAGATTAGTTACCCTTAACGTGAATGCTCTGATCTCTTCAACAATTATAAAGTGAATCAATTGAGCAAGTGAGAGAAAATGAAATGCAAGTGTGTTAAGTTCACTTACTTTTGCAAGGGAACAAGAGAAGGATTCGAGCTGTCCATCTGCTCCACGGTAGAAGTGGAAATATGGAAGAACCTTGACATTCAAACTCTTGCACATGGGCTTGTTCTCATCAAAATTGACTTTCAAGAACAAGATCTCTGGATGCTCCTGTGCTGTTCTGCAAAGCTGATAACAGGAAATGTTTTAATTCAACTTACATTGATTTAATAGACTTACTGAGCATTCAAAATGAATAACATTATATTTTACTGTGGCACAGAATTAGCCGGAAACTGTTATAGATTAACTCAATTTAAGATAGCACAGCAGGTTAGGAAGTTGAATAATAACCATTCAGGCTATTTGAAAAAGAGGCAGGAACCCAGTGAAATGGTGTGGGGAAGAAGCTTTCGTGATGAGTAAGAAGTTTCTAATAAATTGTTGTGAATTTAGGCTTAAATTCGCATTAGGCCAATTTTGCTGTTGAAAGTGAATATTATTGATTCAGTTAGGGATACTTGAGTTTTGTTTGAATCGCAAGTATGAATTATTTCTACTTCTTGCAACTATTCCAATATATCTCGGAACAGAGAGAAGAGAAGAGAAGAGGAGCACCCAGTTTATTTGGGGAAGTATTTTAACCTGAAGGGTGTTCTAGCATTTTCCATGGCTAAATGGGTAAGGTCCTGCTTTTTGCATAAAATTTCTTCTCTTTGTTCAAGGGAACATTTTGCGATTTTTATACTTAATATCCCAAACTTTCTAATGACCATCATGTTTAAGCATTAAGAGACAATGATATTACCCTGCAGAACAATGAACCTTTCAGGAGCCTATTTCTACGGTAACGATAGAGCATATAATTAGTATAAAATCCTGGGGAAAAATACCTTAGGGAATAATGCTTTACAAGAAGCACACCATGTACCATAGAACTCAACTATAACCAGCCTTTCTCCAGCCTCACTCAAGGCAGTTAAAAATTCATGTGTTGAGTGAATATCAATCATGTTCGGTCCAGCACTTCTTTCCCACCATTTGGGTGGCTCAGTTTCGGTAACGGTTGCACATACCTGTTATCATTTACCCAGAAAATTAGATACTAGTAATAACTTAAGAAATTACAAATATCTGAAGTGACCACATAAAACATGTGGAGTATCTTTTTTTAAAATTTTCATTTTTTTGAAACAAGTTGTTTCTTTATGGAACAGTGATTATTTACCAAATCTGGAGGACTCAAATATTCATGCATGCCCCGTACCAGATTGAAATGGCTTAGGGTGACCAGCTGAACTTATAAACTCATTTAAACAACTTATAAGTTGTTTAGGAGCTTACAAGCTCTTGAAAAGTTTTTGGCAAAATAACCTCCTCAACAGCTTATAAGCTGTAAAAATAAGGTCCGACAACTTATAAGCTCCCCAAATATTAAATTTCTCAATCCTACCTTGTAAGTTGATGGCTCAGTTGCATCGCCACAGATCAAGAAGAAGAGAAGAAAGAAGCTCAAGCGAGCTTCGAAAGTTCAGTGACCGTCCGATGAAGTTTTAGTTTAGAGATTAAATCCTGACCGTTAGATCTAACTAGCCGTTAGATATCTTAGCTTAAATAGTAGTTAAGTTTGTTGAGAAGTCAGTTTTGTACACCTTCGGTTGTAGCTCTTTTCCCAGTTCTCTCTCAACGAAATAAAACGATTTGATTTCTTCGTCGCACATCTTCTCGTTCAATCAATTCTTGCTCACACGTACAAATCACACTCAATCATAACAAATTGGCGCTGTATGTGGGAAGAAGAAATTCTTGAGCTGAATTGATTTCACGTTGGGGAGCGAATCCGCGAAGAACGATGGCTTCTAGGTTTGAGGCGGAGAAATTCACGGGCAAAAATGATTTTGCCCTTTGGAGAATGAAGATGAGAGCTCTGCTGATTCAGCAAGGCTTGGCGTCGGCGCTTACGGTCGAGGAGAAGGATGAGAAAGGGAAGGAAGCCTTGGATGAGAAGGCGATCGCCAAGAAGGCTGAAATCGAGGCGAAGGCGCATAGCGCTATTGTGCTTTGTCTCGGAGATAAGGTACTACGCGAAGTTGCAAAAGAAAAGACTGCAGCAAATATCTTGACTAAGTTGGAAGAACTTTATCTCATGAAATCTCTGGCAAATCGGCTGTCTATGAAGCAGCGCCTATACTCCTATAGGTTCTTGGAAGGAACTGGGGTCTAGGAGCAGTTGGAGGAGTTCAATAAGGCGGTGGATGACCTTGAAAATATCGATGTGTCGATAGGAGATGAAGACAAGGCAATCCTGCTATTGAACGCTCTGCCGCAATCTTTTGACCAATTTCGTGATGCTTTTCTATATGGTCGTGATAGAACCATCACATTACTTGAAGTTCAAACAGCCTTGAGGGCAAAGGAACTCCAGAAATGTGAGTTGAAGGCTGCTGGATCAAATGCAGAAAGCCTCAACGTTAGAAAGTACAATGGAAAGAAGTTGTTCAAGAAGCCTCAGGAGCCTTTCAAGAATGTTTCAGCTGGTCAGAAGGAGACACGCTCCTGCCATTGGTGTAGAAAACCTGGCCACTTGAAGAAGGATTGTTTTGCTTGGAAAATTAAACAAGAAAGTGAAGGAAAGGTGGTTAACTCAGCTGAAGGAATGGAGGATGAGGAGGTGAATTATCCAAACACTTTGATAACTTTTTATAAGCTCTCTAAAATTAGCTTAGGCAGCACGAATAATGAAATAAGTAGACTGCCCTACTCCAGGAAAATATGAAGCATATCATAACAAGTAAAACAACCTAAACACTACTAATACTCCTAGTCCTTAAACACCACCAGTAACTAACCGGAGAGAAAACTCATCTAATCCAATCAATCCCTGCCTAATCCAATGTATAAATATAACTCCTAAGAAACATAACGACCAGTAAAATAGGTATTCTGGAGGTCAGAAGAAAGAAGACATTTCATTTCACGCAAACTTACCTTCTAAATTCTAATGATTTCATCTTGAGACTGGAAAAAACTGATTATAGGTTTTACCGTTTACACTCTCTGGTTCCATAAGATCTATCCTTAAATATTATAGAATTTTGCACACATAATAAAGGTGTTATCAACTAACATCAAGCAGATCATCTATCAGAACTTCAAGTAGCAGTTGAGCATGCTTAAAATGCAATATATTACAATTAATAAAAGGTCTTGGTGAGAACTTCTTGGTATGTCGCATGATTTACACAGGTCAAACAATAAATCTCTATTTTCTGATTGCATTTCACAATGCACAATTTCTCAAAGCAAAAGGAGAGAGCGAGAGAACAAACACAAGCAAAGAATGGATATGAAGCAACTGACCAAAGGAAGTTTAGGGATAGACATAGCTACATTCAAACTGCACCTCAACCAACCGAGGATTCACAATACAGACTAACTCTTTTATAACCTACAAAATTTAATCTAGAATCTATCCATTGTTTTAGAAAGATAGGTCGGGTATGCAGTTGGAAAATCAGATTTATATGTTTTATCTTATTTAGAACTTAGAAGAACCTTATAAATAAAAATAGATTTACAATTGCAAAGATTCCTACCTTTTTATATTGCCATGTGTACATTGGTCACAAAATAAGAAAAGATTGGCATGTTAAATTATTTAAAAGCTTACAGAAAGCAAAACTTATTTACTTTTATGATAGAAATGGCATTGCGAATTAAGCACCAGTAAATATTCAGGAACAAATTGGGCAATCCAAGTCTTAAAAGTTCTCCAGCCATAAGTTATACACCAATTTGCATATGGAATGTGAAGCTCGAAAAGGCCATTAGAGCACCAAAGTGTCCCTCCTCCTTAATGACTTTCATTAACGGGCTAGGACGACATTGTTGACAACATTAAAGTGTTATGAAATATGGCAAGGTACTCTATGAATGCAAGCCATATTGCGTAATTAGCTGTTAGTACTTTACTCCACAATACCATTTTGACCATCATACTTTCTTTTTCCAGATCAGATAATCAAAATGGGCCTTGTAGTTAACTGCAGTTCTTTGCCTACAAAGGCATCACAAGTATTGCTAAGACATGAAGAACTTTACCCAACTTCTCTTAAGTTTCACAGGAAATATGGCAGACATCAGGAACAATCAAGATGGATCAAATAATAAAGCATAGTAATCATGTTCTCAATCCTTCAATTACTCAATTAGTAACTAGTCTCATATCTAGATGATCTTGATGCAGGATAAGTCCCAAGAGTTTTCCACAATTAGTTCTTGAAAACCCCTACATGAAGCAACCAACTGAAACCAAACATCACTCCAGTTCCTTCTTCCACCCAGTCTTAAATTCAGCTCGTGCAAATACAAATTCACAATCACTTCTTATCAATTTCAACCACGCCATCTTAAATTTTCAATTGAAAGTCGGTATCTTTACCTTAAATTTCCCAAGTTTCCTGCGGCGTTTGAAGGCAATCGAAGCGCCACCACTAACAGAGCAAAATTCAGAAACAGAAACTCCACTTTTCTGCAAACGTGTTTGATTTGGGGGAAGAGCCCGGTGACAAGAATTCAAAGAGGAAGAGAGTGAAGTTAAGAATGAATAAGAAAATCGTTGAGAATTGCAAACTGCATCAGCCATTTCACGAGAAAGAATTCGCTTCTTCCCTAAAACCCTGGAGAGCGTGTGGTTTTTACGATTGATTTGCTTCAAAATTGATTCCTTTCACCATAGTACTAAACAGTCCCAATATATACAAAAAATGGAGAGAAAGAGGGAGGAAGGAGAAGGTGTAACATCAATGGAAACAAAGCAAAAAACGGAAGGAAAGAGGGCTTAGATGTTTGTGGGTGACTCACACGGTTACCCGGTGTGTGTGTGGGTATGAAATTGCAGACGCGGGGGAGCTAAAAAAATGTGATGATAAGAATGTGTGAACGAGAATACAGGATGATGAAGGTGATGAAATTGTCTGTTATCTACTCCTTAATTTGGTTTGTGCAATAATCTATCTACAATAAGATGATAGTTTTGTGATGGTCTTAAATTAATTGACAATGTTTTTAACATGAAACTTAAATACAACTATAATATCCTGAGTATCATACTATTATTTTTAAAAGTGAGCATCCAAGATAGGGACGGACTAACACTAAAACTAACTAAAAACCAAGTGATGTCACATCACTAAGACATCCAACAACTTGTCATATCATCAAAACTAATCACAGTCCAGTAATAGCCTAGGACTGGGACTAGTCGATGCAAATAAATTAATAGATACGATTAATTCATTTTAATTGTTGGTGTTTATCAAATACTAAAAAAATAAAGTGTAATGAGTTGTAAATATATAGTATAAATAAATAAATAATAATAATAATAATAATAATAATAATAATAATAAATCGGTGATAAACTCAGATTTTAACTGTTTTATTGGACATTAAACATGATCTTTTGTGTGCTTTCATTGCATTATCTTAGAGTTTATGTCCATATTTCACTATAAAGGTGCTTTGATGAGTTCACACTCTCTCTCTCAAGAACTATTGGAAGAAGATTGAAGATTCAAGCTTCGATTCCTCCGCCAATTGTAATTCGTATCATGGTTTCCTCTGTTTTTCTTAGTTTCTTTTTGTTTTCTACTTTGAATATGAGTAATTAAACCTTTCATGTAGAATTCTTAGTGAAGATGCATTGATTCATAGTTTTAATCCAATTAATTTCATTTTTATCTTGCTCTTGTAATTGTTTGAATTATTCTTGTGCTTTTTCCTATCAATTGTTTGATCACCAATTGGGAGTGTAGGCTTTCCTAGAGTAATCGGGAGATGAAATAATTAATCTTGAAAGAGGAATAATTCACACCTTTATTCAATAAAACTCGGGAGAGTTGAGATTCTGAGTGGGATCATTAATCTAATCAAACTGTTAGGAGTTAGGTCTAAGAATTAGAAGGGGACTTCAATTACTACACCCAATCTACGGATTTCTCACCTCGGGAGGGGGTTTAATCAACAATTGTGATTGATTCAATAATTCTGGAGACTTTAAATGGTAAATCGGTTTTAATTGGGTTAGGCTATTGAGTTGTGCATCGGATCCTTGAATTCTGCATATTTCTCTATCATCTTATACAACTTGCTTAATTGCTTTCTTGTTAATTGTTCTATTTTATTCTCTGAATTTACATGTTTTTAGTAGTTGTTAGTTTCAAAACCAAATTTCCTGATTGTCTGGATAGTAGTTGAAATTTGTTAGTGGTACTTAGGTTTACACTTAATTGTCTCTGTGGGATACGATATACTTTTGCTTGCTATTTGCTACGATAACAGCGTACACTTGTGGGTATTAATTGGGTAAAATAAAGTTGAGTCAAGTTTTTGGCGCCGTTGCCGGGGATAATTTTTTGTTATATAGCTTGATATCGTGATAATAATCAAGATTACTACTTCAGATTTTACTGCTTTATTTTTCGTTTTATTTTTTTTTGAGTTCTCACATTTGTGTTTCTTGTTCAGGTGTATGCACACACGTTCTAAAGGCTTGCCCTAGAACCTTTCGACTCTGAGATCGAAGCATCGAACCGGAAGAGGAACGCGTATAGGAGGCTCACGCAGAAAATTCACACTTCTTCGCCTACTCACGCAGGAGCATCTTCAGATCAGAGGGATCTTTCACCCATCTGATCACCAGTTCAGGATCATATTCAGTTTGATCCCGTTTCTCCTAGTCTGATGAAGAACGAAGAGGGTAACAATGGCCCACCACCACCTCCGCCCACTAATGCCGAGCTTCTACGGCAACTGGAGGAACTGCGTCAACAAGTCAATCGTAGACCAGCTGTGGTGCCTGTTCAGAATCAGTAGGCCTATCATGGAGTGGCACAACCACCTGTCAACAACAACATCAATGCCAACAATTTTGAGCTGAGGAGAGGACTGATTCAGATGGCAGAAAATATTGCTTTTAGAGGAAAATCTACAGATGATCCGAACAAACATTTCACCAAGTTCATTCAGATCTGCAACACAACAAAGCTGAATGGAGTGACAGATGAGCAGGTTCGACTAAGGCTGTTCCCTTTCTCTTTAGAGGATTCAGCAAAGGACTGGTTGGAGAGTTTGGAGCCAGGATCAATCAGAACATGGGGTGCTATGGTGGAAAAGTTCTTGGAAAAATTCTATCCCCCGAGTGAGGCTATTAAGAGGCAACATGAGATCCTTGCTTTTCAGATGAACCCTGCAGAGAATATTAGAGAAGCATGGGGGAGGTTCAAAGCCTTGATGAAGCGGTGTCCCAACCATGGGTTAACCCCGACAGTGCAAGTCATTACATTCTTCAAAGGGTGCGTGCCTGAAGCACAACGGGAGTTGAATTTGAGCTCAGGTGGAAATCTTCTCAAGAAAGGAGTGAATGAAGATATGGAAGTGATAGAGGAGCTTGCATCTAATGATGAAGGATGGAGCAACGACAGGAGTAAGGTGCATAGAGTGGCCTCTACTACAGATCATGGTCCTATGAGCGCCCTATCCGACAAGTTGGATGCGTTGACCATTAATTCTACTGCATGGCAATGGGGCAACTGTCTCGAGAACACCAAGGAAAAATGGGGGACGTGAACTATGTGAATCAAGGGGACAACAACCGGTACTTCAATAATCACCGCCCCAACTTTCAGGGTAGAGGATATAATCAGTTCGGGAACAAAGGGCATCCCAATCTCTCTTATGGAAACCCAAATAATGCTCTGCAACCACCCCCGGGGTTCACAGTTACTGATGGAGTGGTTAATGATCCGAAGAAGATGACCACGGAAGACATACTCAAGTCTTTCATGCTACAGTCCAACAAGCTCATGGAGCAGAACAATCAAAGGATGGAGAAGGTTGAGATAGATGTGCAAAGTATGGCCACTCATCTGAAGAACATCGACACACAGATCATCCAGATTTCCCAGACTGTGAGTACAATTACGCAATCGGGAAAATTCCCTTCGAATACCATCATAAATCCCAAAGAATGCAAAGCCGTGCATCTAAGGAGTGGCACTGTTTATGAAGCTCCCTCACTGCCTGCGATCATATCTGATACCGTTCTTGAGCCCAAGGCTGCCGTGGCAGAGAAGGAAAATGAGGCTGAAAAGGAGAATACTGGCACCACTTCTGGAGTAAAAGTGCCATTCCCGCAGGTACTGAATCAGAAGAAGAAGAAGAAAGATGAGCAGTTCACTCGATTTCTGGACATCTTCAGAAAGGTGCATGTGAACATTCCTTTGATCGAGGCACTGCAGCAGATGCCTAAGTACACTAAGTTTCTGAAGGAGGTGATAGCCCTGAAGACCAGTTGGGGGCAGGTTGACACTATTAATCTAACTGAAAATTGCAGTGCTCTGCTGCAAAGGAAACTGCCTGCCAAGCTGAAGGACCCTGGAAGTTTCACTGTCGACTGCCTCATTGGGGGCTATAAGGTGGAGAATGCTCTCTGCGATCTAGGCGCGAGATTAATTTAATGCCACTATCAGTGTTCAAGCAACTGAACATCGGTACTTTGAAGCCCACCTCAGCCACACTACAGATGGCAGACAGATCTGTCGCATATCCAGAGGGCATCATGGAAGACCTACTGATTAAGGTCGGGGAATTTATTTTTCCCGTCGACTTTATGGTCTTGGACATGGAAGAAGACAAGGGAGTCCCCCTACTGCTAGGACGTCCCTTCCTTGCCACTGCTGAGGCAAATATAAACGTGAAAATGGGAGAGTTGACAATCTTCATGGGAGAAGAAAGTCAGATGTTTTCCCACAAACCGAGAAGCATGGATGGAAGAACTGAGGAGTGCAAAGTGGTGCGTCTGAAGCACCAAGTGATTACTGAAGAAGGAGGATCGAGTGCAGTCAGAAAAGTGAAGCAGAAGGACTTTTATGAGCTTCACATGGAGATGATGGCTTCCACTAACTCGGAGCCAATAGCATGGATCGATGCAGACCATAGTTGCCCTTTACCGATGCACTCGGTGATCATTACTGAACCCCCTAGGATGGGGGGTAAAATACCAACTGCTGCCAAGGGAAGAAAGACAACTGCTCCAACACTGAAGGAGCCTATCTCGAGAGAGACTGAAAAGTGGTGGCTCACCAAGACTTGGAACGATCTATTCCCTCATGGAGGCAACTCTGGGATGAAAGGGGATCTCGGTTGATATGTAGAGACGTCGGGCATACGACGGTAAAAAGTTGCGCTACCATGGGAGGCAACCCATGGAAGGTATCTTTTATTGTTTTATGTATTTATTTTGGTGTGGTTGCTAAGCAAGAATCACCTCTCCACCAACGTTTCAAATTTATGTCTTTGCGTAGCTTTGAATAAGTTTGGGGGGTGATATGGTGGATGGTGAAGTTTACAGTTTTTATTGTTTTTTTTAGTTTAGTTTTGAGTAGATTTTTTATTTTCTTAGGATTTTTTAGTTGAGGATGAATAACCTCCCTTGGATAAACTTGAATAGGGGTGGAGAATAATAGAGTTAAATTCTGGCATATGTGTTGGATGAGTTGCTTATGATGCTTAAAATTCTTCGAAAACTTGTTGATACTTTTAAGCATGCTTGTATGTTCTATTGTGAACTGATCAAAGTGAATTGCTCGTTGCCTTGTCCATTGCCTATACCTAGTGAGATTTGAGCATATATTTTTAAAATGTGTGATTTATCGTCAATATGTTATATGTTTCTAGAACTTGCTCGCGATCTTCCTTGAGTCTGCATAGTGAATATAGAGATATGAAGTGACGTTAGGCCATCTATTCTAGCCTATTAAGACCTTCACCCTAAAATACAAATTATATGAGAATTCCTTGCTAGCCAAGTTTGAGCCTAAAAACCTTTTTCTTTGATAGCTAATCAAGGGGGGATGTGTACCTAAAAGGATAAGTTTGTGGGAAGAGTTGTGATTTGGTAAAAGAGTTTAGTTGAAAATCTTGGGAAGATGGATGTATACCTGATTATTGAAAAAGGAGTTGTAAAAAGAAGAAAAAAAAGAATAATTTGGTTGTATAAGCTAGGCAAAGCCTAGAGGAGTTATAAGCTAGACGAAGTCTAGAAGTACGGAAAAAGCCAAGTTTGGAGGAAAATTGGTAGATGGCAAGAGTCTATTAGACTACTGAGGAGTTGATATGATTAAGAGTTGGAGTATTGTAGTTCTTCGGGATTATGAGTCACTTTAGCCAAATATTCCTCACCTAACCAAAAAGCCTACATTACAACCAAAATGTAAGACCTTTCAGATCCTTGAACTATAGTCACAACATAGTAGATGAGAGGTTAAATTTCGAGCAAGCTTATGGTAAACTATGCATACTTGATTGATCTGAGAGCTATTTCTTGCCTATACACTTTTTAGAGTGAGTGATTACACATGCATATACATATCGTGTGAGAGGCAATTTGACAAGGTTGCATACGTGAAAGTAACTCGAAGCAGTGATCAGTTTGATGTGCTTATGTGTGAAGTCGTTGATACATGATACATTTTTATATACTGAGGCAATTATGATATCCGACTTATATGCACGAGTTTATATTTAGTTGTCTTCTGTCTCTTGTTTGAGGACAAACAAGTGATTAAGTTTGGGGGAGTTGATAAACTCAGATTTTAACTGTTTTATTGGATATTAAACATGATCTTTTGTGTGCTTTCATTACATTATCTTAGAGTTTATGTCCATATTTCACTATAAAGGTGCTTTGATGAGTTTATCTAGTGTTTGAAGTTAAAATAGGTAAAAAAATGGTCAAAATGAGCCAAGCCGAGGCTGGGGTCTGCTTCAAACGTTAATCTGCCTACCAAGATTGGGTCCAAATCCTATTTTGAGACTACCATTGTCTTCATCATCGAAAGATCTTTGTGTGGGTACCTCACACGCCCCAATCGGAGTTCGGATGAGAGAGATATGGCCGATCTACGAAAGCCGCGCGCGACTGCCTGGAGTGCTACCCGACCGGGTGGATTTTATGTTGAATAATTCCACCCGGCCGGGTCGCTAGTTTTGTTCATGAAGACTCCAGAGAGTTCTACCCGGCCGGGTGAATTTCCTATGCAATAATTCCACCCGGCTGGGTCCGTCAATCTGGCGATTTTTTAATGCCAGACACGATTTTTAGGAGAGAAAATAAGAGGCAAGAGCTAGGGCAACAAAAGACATTCTCTACGAGCCGCAAAAACACACACACTCTCTCTCTCAAGAACTCTTGGAAGAAGATTGAAGATTCAAGCTTCGATTCCTCCGCCAATTGTAATTCGTATCATGGTTTCCTCTGTTTTTCTTAGTTTCTTTTTGTTTTCTACTTTGAATATGAGTAATTAAACCTTTCATGTAGAATTCTTAGTGAAGATGCATTGATTCATAGTTTTAATCCAATTAATTTCATTTTTATCTTGCTCTTGTAATTGTTTGAATTATTCTTGTACTTTTTCCTATCAATTGCTTGATCACCAATTGGGAGTGTAGGCTTTCCTAGAGTAATCGGGAGATGAAATAATTAATTTTGAAAGAGGAATAATTCACACCTTTATTCAATAAAACTCGGGAGAGTTGAGATTCTGAGTGGGATCATTAATCTAATCAAACTGTTAGGAGTTAGGTCTAAGAATTAGAAGGGGACTTCAATTACTACACCCAATCTACGGATTTCTCACCTCGGGAGGGGGTTTAATCTACAATTGTGATTGATTCAATAATTCTGGAGACTTTAAATGGTAAATCTGTTTTAATTGGGTTAGGCTATGAGTTGTGCATCGGATCCTTGAATTCTGCATATTTCTCTATCATCTTATACAACTTGCTTAATTGCTTTCTTGTTAATTGTTCTATTTTATTCTCTGAATTTACATGCTTTTAGTAGTTGTTAGTTTCAAAACCAAATTTCCTGATTGTCTTGATAGTAGTTGAAATTTTTTCGTGGTACTTAGGTTTACACTTAATTGTCTCTGTGGGATACGATATACTCTTGCTTGCTATTTTCTACGATAACCCCGTACACTTGCGGGTATTAATTGGATAAAATAAAGTTGAGTCAATCGGCTAGCCGATCGGAGTCCGTGCAATAGCGGACTAGCGATCGGCTAACGGTTTAAGTCTGTAGATGAGAGCTCGTCCTACTTCGGGACGTCCGTCACATTAGCCTAATGCAATAGTGGGCGTCCCCACGCCCTAATCATTAGTCCGTGCTCTAGTTCGCTATTTAAAAATAATATGCTACATATGAACTTTTTACGTGACCACCACATTGAAGGACGGAAGTAGAATTTTAAAGAAACCCGTGCTAAATTTAAAATAATATTAGTACAATATTTAATTTAATTTTTATTTATAATATTCCATACAATAGTAGTTTTTAGGAGACGCTAAATTTTAATTGTATTAGATAGATTATGATGACTTTACGCTATAAATAATGGTCTTGTTATTATTTTCTTTTTGAAAAATTATTTTACTAATATTTGGAGCACTTGACATTGACAATTTTTGTATGCTCTCCTAATAAACATGGAAGAGGAGTTTTTAACTTCACCAATCACCACCAATATTTTTCATAGTAAAAAGAAGTATATAAATATTCATATTATTGAAAAAATAGACTAAAGAAATATTCTAAATAAAGTATACACTATAATATTTAGAAGATCACAAAAATATTAAATATGATGCATGGGAACTTAGAATATGATAGAATATTTATTATTGCATCTTATTAATAATGAAAATAGACTAAAGAAATATTCTAAATAAAGTATACACTATAATATTTAGAAGATCACAAAAATATTAAATATGATGCATGGGAACTTAGAATATGATAGAATATTTATTATTGCATCTTATTAATAATGTGAAGCTGTAAAAGTTAGATTTAATAAAGGAGTACTCCGTAATTAGTTAGATACTTAGAAATTTGGGCTCCCATTCCAATCACTAAACCCTAAAGACTCAAGCCCAACATAACATATACTTCTTCCGTCCCATGTTACTTGAGGCGTTTCTTTTCGGCACGAGATTTAAGAAAGTTGTGTTTAATGAGTTAAATAAAATAAAATAAAGTAGAAGAGAGGATAAAGTAAAAGAGATGACAGAAAGTAAAGTAAAAGAAAGAATAAAGTAGGTTTGATTAGATGTTTTGTTTTTAGTCAAAAAGATAAATGACTCAAGTAACTTGATACAACCCAAAAAGGAATACGACTCAAGTAACTTGGGACGGAGGGAGTAGTAAATAATAGCCCAGTAAGGCTATCTTTTTCCCCGACTCAACTTTCTCACACGCACAGCTGCAGAGCGGCGATGGCAGCCAGGGCGGGGAAACTGGGTCCGGCACCGGCCAAGCCCCCGCTGGAGTGGCAACTTGGTCAGTGTTAGGTCCATCCCTGACTACATTCATTTGAAGAATGTATAACGTTGTTTGTTTTGATTTATATATTTAGTTTGATTCTAGTATAAAAAAATGTTAGAAATTTTTAATTTCACAAATTCGTAGTAATCAAAGTTCGATTTGCTCGTTTTCTCTATAACTTCAAATAAATGATAAAATAACAAATTGAGCTTTGATTTTTATGAATTTTGTGAAATTAAAAATTTCAATAACATTTTATAATGTAATAGAATCAAACTAAATATATAAAATAAAACAAATAACGTTAAACGTGCTTCAAATGACTGTGGGTGCCCACATAAGGTGTGTAGCCTATCATTTTCCTATATATACATAATCACATCTTAACGCATAACTAGAAATCAAATCTCAACCATTAGATAAAAAATGGAAGGATGAGATTGGATTAATTTTAAAAACACGAAAGTTATTTTAAGGGCGTTTTGGTTCATTCCAATGGTGTTTTAGTGCATTTTGAATAAATCGTAGTATGTGTTATGAACTAAAACACCGTTATAGTGAAGTCTGTGTATTCAAATATGAAAATTTTAAAACTTAATCTCAATCTTCCATTTGTTGATATAGTGATTGAAATTTGGTGTCTAATTGTACACTAAAAGAAGTAGTGGATTTATAACACTACTACCCATGTATATATACATATGTAAACCGAAAATAATAATAAATGTGGCCTTCAGATACGCGCGTAATCATTCCTTAGTATATAATCCACGACTCATGATCATGTAGTTGTAGGTTCGTTAATTGTTGGAAAATCCTCTGGCATTGATTATGTTTTGAATTTTGATTCAATGTCAAAACCCTTGAATAATCCCAAAGTCACTTGTATTAGGCTCTTCACGTGACATGCCATAAACAGTGGTAAAATCCATTTTCAATGTTTTAATTATTGACTTAATGCGTGGCTTAGCCTCCTCAACACTCGCATTAGGTAAACTAACTTGTCCTACAGTTCAAATAGACACCCATTTTCAACTTTAAATGTTCTAAGATTCAACAAGTGAGTTTAGCATCTTCCTCATAAGTCCATTTTCATATCTCTACCGATTTGAGTAGGTAGAATTATTAGAATAATTAAATGAACAATTGCATAAATCTTTCTATGATGATTATCTAAGATTAACGGAGAAGGAGTAGAAACTGTAGAGCGGAAGCGTACCTTGATCCATCTAGAATTGGACGGCGTAATTGCTTTGCATCGGTTATGGATCTTCCAGACGATAAGAGATGTCATTCACAATAGTTTGCCAAGAGATTACAGGGATATTGAATCGTTCTTCCGTGGACCATAACCCTAGCTATTTATTAAAATATAAACCTCTTTATTTTCTATTCGGTCCCTCATCAAATAGAAAATCACATATGGTATCTACACTTATTTCCATCAAATAAATGCACTTTTAGCCCAAACTTAATCTTTATTGGATCACTTTAATTGGATAACTGAAAGATAATCATACACATTAAATTAGTCATGTGGAAGCCCAAATTTCTAACAATATCCATTCTATGCAAAGCAAAAATAAAAAAAATGAATATTGATCTCTAAAATTATAAACTTTGGTCCAATTATGCTATTTTCCATAAACTTTAAAATGGTCTAAAATATTACAAACTTTACATTCCACATGTTATTTTCTAACCTGACCCGAATAAGATATTTTTCGGCAAAAACTTATTCTACGTGACAAATCGTGAAATATTTGTAATATTTTAAACAATTTTTAAAGTTTGTGGCAATCATGATAAAATGTCATGTTGATTTAATTGTGCCGAGCAGAATAAAAAGGTCATGTACACAAATTGGATATATCAATCCCGCTGTTTTTGTAACATAAGGACTCACCTAAATAAGAGAACGACTTCATTTACTTGATTCTGCATTAATTATGTTGGCGAATCACATTCACAATCCTAAACAATATATTCCTCGGTTCCTAAACAAGTTTCATATGATCCACAAATTTGTTGGACTTTATATGTGGAGTCCTATCATATCCTATTCGTAGGGTTTGTAATTTTGTGTACAATGTTAATTTATTAGACTATTTACTAGAGTTGATTTTTTTTGAAAATTACCAAAATTTAGGGTGGAAAAAAAATCATCCTTAAATTGAGGATACAATTATCTACTGCATCTTATTTTTTTGTTTTTCTATTATGATTTCATTTGCATCATTTATTTTTAGTTAGAACACCGAGAATGATGACGTGTTTTAATAGACAAGTGATATATTTAGATATACAAATTAACATTAATTAAAAAAATATCCTTAGCTATTTTTATTGTAGTGTAGTAAACTTCAATACTCTTGTCTAAAGTGGATAAAATGTAGAGTATTTGCATTTATCATATTATTTTTTGTTGTTTGGGGAAAACATCAATAAATTTAATATGTTGATAAATAACAATTGAATGGATGCAATTTTTACATGCTGAATGATGGAATGATGTAGGTTTTGTGTCCCACTAAAAGATGGTGTAGTAAGTATTGAGTTGTAAGATTACATTAAAAACAATTCAAACATGTGTGTAAGATAAAAATATACTCTGTAAGTATTTTCCACAGTATCTTTCCTTAAACAAAATTTTTTGGAGTAGGATCCTCTGCGGTGGAGGAAATGCACAGCATGGTGTTGTGGCATAAAACGACGCCGCATTGCCTTTTGTTTACTTGGCTGATTACTAAAACTTACTTTTGCCTTTTGTTTACTTGGCTGATTACTAAAACTTACTTTAGTTAATAGATGTTGATTCGTTATCATACGGAGGAATTAATTATTAATTTACAACTTTGGTTTTTTTGGCTAATTATTAACACTGGATTTTTTTATTCCCTAGTTTTATTTTTCCACTCTTATTAAATTATGAAAATCATACAGTAACTATTTTTGTTAAATATTTAATTTATTTTTTCCATTATTCTTTAGCAAACAATCAAGTTTGTCAAATAATAAATGTTTAATAGGTTCCTAAGAGTAAATTAAAAACATACTAATATTGTTCTTTTAATTTATTAATTTTTTAATTCAATATCTACTTTGTGAAATCTTTTCAAATAAAAAACTGTTGTGAGATTTTATGACATACTCCCTTCGTTCCAACTAAATTGAGTCAAAATTTTTTGGTATAAAGATTAAAAAATTGTATTGAAAAATAAGAGATGAATAAAGTAGGAAAGATAAAGAGAGAGTAAAGTAGGTGATGGAATAAAGTAAAATGACTGAATGTTTGTTTTTTGCCAAAAAAGAAAATGACTCAACTTAGTTGAGACATTCTAAAAAGGAATACGACTCAAATTAGTTGAGACGGATATATATATATATATAGGGATATATTCAGATCATTTTTCTATCTTTTGTTTTATGCCACATCACCATGCTGTGCATTTCCTCCACTGCAGAGGATCCTACTCCGAATTATTTTCACCACATATTTTAACTTGTTGGAGAGGTTGGGAGTTTTTATTTCTAATTATTTTTAAGGTTAAACAATTTTTTTTTACAAAATATTTACGTGGGACTTTGGTCATCCAACTATATTTCCAATCCAATGTTTTCATGAGCTAATTTTTACATTTCTTCGAAAAGATTAGAATTAATTTGGCTTATTTTACATTTTACATTTTACATTTTACATTTTACATTTTACATTTTACATTTTACATTTTACATTTTACATTTTACATTTTACATTTTACAATCCGCCGATGAGGCTAATGAAAAGGCAAAAATATGTATACGCCTGTTGAGAAGCCCAACGGTCACAACTTAATTAATTGATACGAAGAGTATAATATTAATACATATGGAATGATGGTCGGCTATTTATAAAGAAACACGATATAGATAGAGTGGCCCACAAATTTTAGATCCAATATTGTAGGGTTTAATTAGGCATAAATTAAGACCAGGCTGGCTTTCAAAATTGCATAATGATCTGCTGATTTTAGAAATTTATACTACTTTGATATAATGATATTCGTGTTTTTTCAATTAATTTTTTTAAATAAACTAAAATGAACTAAAACGATCTAAAAAATAAATTTTGTATGATCCAATAATGAACCTTCATATTTTGATTCTACAGTTCTATATTAGAAATTAATTTTGTTTATATCACAACTTTTTCTATATCTTTATATATTTACGTACTACTCCACATTACAAATATATCTATAATATTGTACTCCATGTTCGCTATTAGGAGTCCCATGAGTTGCAGATCTAGATGCATCTTCTCACAAACATAAATTTGAAAATTTTACTATTAGTTGAATGGGGTAAAATTTAGACGTAGGTTAATACACTTGAAAAATGTAAGTATCTGTTATCATATACTCCATTTTACTATTAGATGCGGGCGGGGACCCAAGTGCTGTCTGACCCGTGGTGTTATTGATTCTCTTATGATCCAACGCCTGTGTATTAACCTATTGATCATCATGATTCATGCATTAAAATTGTGAAATCGATCATTTCAAGTAATTAAACACTGCAAATAAATGACTAAATTACCCACTTACTAGTCACATGAGAAATATGTTATCAATTCAGAAATTTTAGGACATGTAGTATGACTAAATTCATTTTGAGTCCAGCAAAAAATAGAATTCTGGTAATGCCACAATAAGATCGAGATGGCATGTGGGAGCACCACCTAGTCCACCTCCATGTTGTTGCGATGATAGATGGATAAAAAAAGAATATATATTAATGAATTATTTTATTTTATTTAAGTGGATTCACTAATTTTAAAAGAACACCTATCTCAGTATTAATACTCGAAATCAGCATTGGCTGAATTCCAACAACCTTATTTCAAAGTCCCAACTCTCAAGGTATACCATATTATAAAGAGGAGTGATGCTAAACAACCACACAAGGGTATAAAAGTAAATTTGAGTGTTCATTATATAATAAAATATTAATTGCAGTTAGTGGACAAATTAAAAAAACCTTTATTATCCTTCAGCCTATTTTCGATTTTTTGTAATCTGCATTCTTTTCATTTTCAAATTTGAATTAAAGTTACATGCATTAATTACATTTTATAGTTCCCAAAAAAGTAAAAAATCAATACACAAATCTTGAATATAAGTATTGTGGAAACAACCGTATGACAAATCTTTAATTTACAATAATATGAAATAATGTTGCTATTACTCCCATAGCAACCACCATATAGCAATATTCTGAAATAATATTTGCTATACTACTAGTAGAAGTTAAAATATTCATACACTAGAGAATTTCCATAAAGTTTAGACGTTTTTTTGGGAGAAAATATTCATATACTAATAATAATTTTTATAACTCATTTCATCATAAAAATATGAAATAAGATGCCGATAATTTCACAAAAATAATTTCCATAACTTAAACCAGTAATTTCTTGATTATTAACTTTTGCAACGTTACAATCAAACCTCGATGTAAAAAATAATCACACGATTTTGACTCATATATATAATATTTTAAAGATATATTAAATAATATTTTCTTCATAAATATTAGAGTTTTTAGATCGATTCACTTTAATATGCAACAATATATTATCAAATAAGTTATAAATTGCTAAATCAACCATATATACTTAATTATTATTAGTCTCTTCCAATTAATTTAATCAAACAATAATGTTATAAGTCAAAAGGTCGGATGAAAATAAATCACTGGTTGAATTTTGCAATATTAGTTTTCGAGCACATTAAAAAACCATCTAACCAAATTACTAGGCCTATCTATTTTACACCATTAGATCTCAATCAAGATTATTATAGTATACTATTTATGTTACAAAACCAAATGATTAGACAAGATTAATTCACGAATTGATCTATCTATTTTGCAAAGTATGTATATATACTTACCTTATTAGTACTACTATTATCCACTAATCGACAATAATCATGTATATTTTCTTTTGCACTCGTCATCTTGACATAAAAATTATGAAAGGTCATTAAAATTAGGGAGTGTATGATATAGTTGAAAAAAATAGTGTAAATAGTGATTTTCATTCAATTATTTTATTATTAGACAATCTTATAAATATAAATTATAAAGTCAACAACATATATATAATTAATTTATTAATATTAATATTCAACTAATTTATTAAAATTGTCGAGTAACATCTTGTGTACTCGACATATTGAGTCCAAATTACGGAATATAATTACTTTTAACGATATATTTATTAGTTAATAATAATATATTAAAAATAGTCATTCACATCCTACTATTTTATTAGTATTAGTTCTTAAAATTATAAAATCAACCACATTTATATATACCTAAGTTATTAGTTACATCTTCCGACTATTTGATTATATTAAGTGATTTCCTTATCTACAACTGTATATGTTTACTTGAAAATAACAAATCATAATTAATCAGATACATGATAGTATAAAAAAATAAATTGTGAATAATTATTTGTATCCAATTATTTAATTATAAAGTAATTTTAAAAATCACAAATATAAAATTGACCACTTGTAAACATACTTAATGAAGAGATAATGATTAATACTCCTATTTCCTTAATATAAAAATACTCATCTCTAAAAGTAAATTAAAATTTAAAAAATATTCCCATAATATATTTTTGGACAATTAATGAAAAAAGAACAAACTAAAGAATTAAAAAAATAAAAAATAAAAAGATAACACAAAAGAAAAATACTTAATCATTATAACTATATTACCTTATTATCTAATTCACATATCAAATAAAATACTTAATTATTTTTTTATTATTTTTCATAGGCTAAGATAAAGGATTTTATTTTTACTGCATTAATGATTTATACCTCACCGAAATTTAGTTTAAAATATATACTTTTTAATAAAGTTGTAAATTTTTTCAAAATTAAATACTATCATAATTAATTTATAATTTAAAGTAATGATATTTACGTAATATGCTAGTGTGAACAAATTATAGACTAAGATACGCCAGTCATTAGATTATATTCTAATGATAGAACTAAATTAAAGAGCAGTATTATGCAATAAAAAAATATGTAAAATTAATTTTTCACTGGGAATAAACATGGGCCGTAACTATTTGTGTGGAGAAGGAAATTGGAGAGAGGGATAAAATGAAAAAACAATGAAATGAGAGAGAGAGAGAGAATAAATATTGATAGTTGAGTTGGGAATGTAGAAATAATTATGAGTAGTTGCAATTTTGGAGAGAAGGAAATGGGAGAAAACTGAATAAACCAAGAAGTGGGAGATAGGGAAAAACAAAAAATTAGGCGCCACTTAAGGAAGGGGAGGGAAAGAAGGTGCGGCATTTTTACTATTAAACCAGATTATGGTTGTCAATAATGTGGTCACCTAGCTTTTTTCTATAAGAGCATCCACAATAGAGCCTAGCGCACCGCCTAGCCGAGCGCCGGCGCTAGGCGGTCTATTGCAGCCGCCCAGCGATTTTCGCGAAAAAAAACCGCCTAGCGCTCGGCGGTTCCGTGGCGCTAGGCGATCCGCTAGGCGCTATTGCAGCGTCCGGATCGCCTAGCGCACCGCCTAGCGCGAATTTTTAATTTTTTTTTGTTTCCGAAACACTATATATACGCGACTTGCCCGACATGTGCCAAACGGAGGCTCATATTCGACTCCAAAAGGATTTAATTGAAGAGTTATGGGCGCGGAGGACTGCACGGCAGTAGTTTTTTTTTGTTAATTATGTAATTTTTTTAATTAATGTACTTTTTAAATTTTAATAATATTATTGAGTTTTCTCGTATATGTATCGTAAATTAAATTGCATATTTTGTGTGATTGTTAATTATTTGTTTTATATAATTTTGAGTGATGTGGCTATTGATGTGGCTGGGCTATTTATGATGTGGCAGAAGGATTTTTAGTGTTGATGATGTGGCAGGAGGAGTTTGTGGCTAGGCTATGCCTGAGCTATTGCTGGGCTATTCCTATTGTGGATGGCCTAACGAACAGCTATGCAGTAGTATATGAATTATAAATAGTACCATATGAAATATAAAAGAATTAATTGAGATGCTCAAACATTTATTGTTATAGCATATTAGCATTGATGGCTGTTTCCCATTTCGAAGTTAGATTTTGGTATTTTCAAGGCGCTTTAATCCGTATCTAGACAAAGCATTATTAGTGAAAGTCATGGATGTTTAATTGCAGATGCATATAGAATTTTATTTACCAAAGCATCAATATAAATTTAGTTTTTGGTTATTATTTTGTAAAAAACAATAGAATCAACAGATGTTAACTTTAGGTTTTACTCATTATTTCAGATTTCCTTAACGAAATTAATCACGCCACAACTTTATTAGTGCATGCGTTGATTATCAAGTTGTGCCATTCATAATTTTCTTAGCCGACATTAAAATGGTGAATCTCTTTATATGTAAAAAGTTAGGAATGCTGAAGCAGTGATGTATCTAACATTTTCAATTTGAAAATGCAATAGATATTAACTCCAATATACAACCTAGCTAGATTGTTAAATTAAGGAGTTGCAACGGAGTACTGATAATTTTGGTGCTCAATGTACAATTATTCTCCTAAAATCATCTCCAATTATTTACACTAAACTTAAATTCATTTTAGTGCTAAATGTCTATCAAATAGTGATTTTACTCTAATCATCTATACTAAACTCAAACTTAAAAGAATATTATCTATGTTATACTTCCTTCGTCACCCAATACGTGTCTCATTTTAACCAGTAGCTCGAATAGGGTTTGTCCAAAATCTGCTAGGTTGACCCAATTAACATCCCTGACACGTTGTATTGATATAGTCAAGTAACACATCAAAATTCGTCAATCCACTAACTGTGATGCTCAAACCCTAGAGTTTGAAATTTTCCTAAATTATTTTGATTTAACAATTTAATTAACCCATATACCATTTTGTTGACATTCGGCATGAAATGTATTAACATTAGTTAAAACTAATTATGTCCATTTATTTTTTGTTCCATCTATCTATAATGGGTAATTATACACTAGGGGATGATAGCACCTTATACACTATATATTGAAAAATGTTCAAATGAGAATTATTCTTTTATCTTTAAAATGCTACTCTACAATTTAAATTATAAATATATATCTGATTGTATACAATTTGAAATATAAAATTAAACCAACAAAAATTTTACTAAAAGCCAACAAAATCACGAATAAGTAAAGAGACAAAAATAGAAATTAAGTAGACAATTCATTATTAATGTAGTCATAGTTAATGAATTCAGAAACTTATAAATTCGGATTATTATGATTATACTAAAAGCATTATCCATATTCTACTGCAGATTGAGTATACTGTTAGAAAACGTATTGATTTTAGGATGAAATATGATGAAAAGAGTGAACGAAGATGCTACGAGATCATTATTCAAAAATTAGTATGGGATTATTGTTGACAAATTAGCATAGATTTCACAGATCGTAGTAATGGATACCGATTTGATAAAAAATAGTTCAAAGTTTGATAATCAGCTTAGCCAGCCTGGTTTATTCAATTTATTTATTTATACATTTAAAGTATTAGATTTGAGTGTTAATAATATTATCCTAATTCTTAAGAGAGATTGCACTTGCACACATGTTCGCTGACTATTTCCTATTTCATGGGCAAAATAAATATTTGTTGCTAAATAAAACAAACCTGGCAATATATAGTATTTTCCATTTATAGTAGTTTTATTTACCATGGTCGATCAGTTTTCTCTCTTCTATTCTTATCCTCTTTATCCTACTTATTTATAATAATATGTTAATAACGCCATCACTTTATTCTTTTTTTTACTATCATCCGATCCATTTGCGTCAATACTAATGGATGCTGTGAATCATTGAAAATAGTAATATAATTGCATGTTTCAATAAGAAGATTGAAGAGAAAATAATTTGAAAACTAGAAAATTTTCATTTTAATTGGAAAAAAGGTGGCCATTATATGGGAAATACTATATGAATAATGAATCCATAAAGCTGGAATAAAGTCGTGTATGTCACGAGGGAGCTGTGACACACAGAAACTTACGGTACTTACATTTTTTTTATTTTAATTCATACATCAAAGAGAGACTTTCTTTTGAGTTGACTAAATCACAAGTACCCAAAATAATTATTGCGATAAAATAATTATTTATTTATACATAAACCTCACCTGTATATTATATATATAGAACTAATAGAAGCTAATATTGGCATACATAGAGCAAGGAATAAGATATAAAGCTTCCAAATTTGTTTGCAGAAAAACAATGGCGGATGTTTATGGCAACAGTAGAGGCGGTGGCCTGCTCAGGGTTTCAATGTGCGGCGACGCTCAAGCACGTGAAATTGAACAGCTCTCCCGCGAAGGCAGTCAATACAGCCTCTCTACTGGAATTCTCCCCTCCCTTGGCGCCAGAAGTAATCGCAGAATTAGGCTTCCTCCTTTCATCGTTTCACCTTACGATCGCCGCTACAGGTTCCTTCCTTTTTTTTTTCATTTCACTTTAATTTCTGTTTTTGATAGTTTCCTACTCACCTGCATGTCTCACGCATTGTTCGATTTTTGAGTGTTTTTCCAATTAATTTAAGTTATTTTTTTTGCCTGATTTGGAAGATGGTATGAGTGCTTGATTTCTCTTCATTTCTCTCTCTTGGAATATTTCAGTCTTAACAGTGAGCTTTTCTTCACCGCAATCTTGTTATTGTGTATTGAATTTCCACAGAAATGAATAAAAATCTATGGAGAAACATAAATATATTTCCAATTTTCTGGTCAAAGAGGCCGAGTAGATCTTTGTATTGGTTCAAATATTCCGAACTTTTCGAATTGACTTTGAGAAACTTGCATAATTGACGTAATTTGGATGTCCTTTTATCATATGGCAGTTTCACTGTGCACTATGCTTTCTTGTGTTCATTTTATTATATTGTCCAATGCAATTATATGATTATATTTCTCTTTGCTGCACCTTTTTTTTTTGTATTTTTGTATGCCGCTAAAATCACCTCAGGCTGAATTGAATCTTACAGAGCATGGCAGAACTTTCTCATTGTGCTGGTTGTTTATACTGCTTGGGTGTCTCCATTCGAGTTCGGGTTTCTTGATAAACCAGCAAGGCCTCTCTCCATCACAGACAATATTGTCAACGGATTTTTCTTTATCGACATTGTCCTTACATTCTTTGTAGCTTATCTGGACAGAAGCACATATCTTCTTGTTGATGACCGGAAGAGGATTGCGAAGAAGTATCTGTTATCGTGGTTCTTTTTAGATGTTATATCTACTATCCCATCCGAACTAGCTCGTAAGATAATGCCCGAACCATTACAAACTTATGGAGCATTCAATATGCTTCGCCTCTGGCGTCTTAGAAGAGTTGGCTCCTTATTTTCACGGTAGCATGTTATGAATTTTCTTATGTATATATTCTCAGCTTTAGTGAAGCAAATATGCTCTTTTTACCCGTGTGTCTTTCTACAAAACAGATTGGAGAAAGATAAGAACTTCAACTACTTTTGGGTTAGGTGTGTGAAGCTTGTCTGTGTAAGTTAAATCTCGAGCCTTTGGAACACTTTGGTGAAATTATAGTTTTCATTCTATTGAATTTAGCTTTGTTTGTGTGTAGGTTACTTTGTTTGCAGTTCATTGTGCTGGTTGCTTCTATTATCTACTTGCTGCCCATTATCCTAATCCAGATAAGACATGGATTGGAGCAGCCATAGAGAATTTCCATGACAAAAGCATATGGCTACGCTATGTGACTTCTATTTATTGGTCCATTACAACTCTCACAACTGTTGGCTATGGGGATTTGCATGCTGAAAATACGAGGGAGATGGTATTTGATATATTTTACATGCTTTTCAACTTGGGGCTAACATCATATTTGATAGGAAATATGACAAATTTGGTCGTCCACGCGACTAGTAAGACCCGACAATTTGTGAGTAACTTTTGATACTATATGTTGAAAATTTCGTTGGTGGTCCTTCATGCCTCAAATTGAATGTTTTGTTGTATTTCTGTTATGTGGTATCCAACATTAGAGAGACACAATTCAAGCCGCTTCAAGTTTTGCACAAAGGAATAAACTGCCCGCTCGCCTTCAAGACCAGATGCTTTCACATTTGTGCTTAAAGTTCCGAACTGACTCTGAGGGCCTTCAACAACAAGAGAGTCTTGATTCTCTTCCAAAAGCCATTCGTTCAAGTATTTCCCACTTCCTTTTCTACGCTCTAGTAGAAAGAGCATACTTGTTCCGTGACGTGTCAAATGATTTGCTCTTTCAGCTGGTAATTTCCTGAAACTGTATTTCATTTTTCTCCCATTGCTATACACTAAACATTCGTCATTGTCATTCATCACACCTTTTTGTATGGAAGGTATCTGAGATGAAGGCTGAGTATTTCCCTCCCAAGGAAGATGTGATCCTGCAGAACGAAGCTCCAACCGACTTTTATATCCTTGTCACAGGAGCAGTGGTAAATTTTGGCATTAATAACCTTCACTTATTTTTCTCTCTTATTTTTCTCTCTTATTTGCCTCGAATATTTCTGTTCTGTATAATCATGCTAGAGAATGGACTGACTTCTCATGTGTCCTCCATTTGTACTGATTTCATAATGTATGAATTTATTTGCAGGATTTATTGGTCCAAAAAAATGGAGTAGAACAGGCAAGTCCAATTTGCATTGGTCGCAAAGATGTTTTATATTGAAAACCGGACTAAAATTTCAACAATTGTTTTTTATTCAGGTTGTTGGAGAGGCCAAAAATGGTGAATTATGTGGAGAGATTGGTGTCCTTTGCTATAGGCCTCAACTGTTCACAGTGCGTACAAAAAGATTGTGTCAGCTATTGCGTCTGAACCGTACCACGTTTCTGAACATTATTCAGGCTAATGTTGGAGACGGGACTATAATCATGAACAACCTTCTTAAGGTATGTTTCCTATACAATTATCCTCTATCATCCCTAATGTGAGTGATAAATATGTCCACCTCAGATTCTTTCACTGTATTTTCTAGATCACTGATTGGGCTCATATACGATTTGGAGAATACTGATACATTGATTTTTCTGATATTAGCACTTGAAGCAATTGAAGGACCCAGTAATGGATGGAGTTCTTGTAGAGACCGAGAACATGCTTGCTCGAGGAAGATTGGATCTACCTCTCACATTGTGTTTTGCAGCACTTAGGGGAGATGACTTGCTATTGCATCATCTGCTGAAGAGGGGTCTTGATCCAAACGAATCTGATAATAATGGAAGAACAGCACTGGTCAGTACATTTCAGCTAAATATTAGCACACTTTCAGTAAAGAGGCCAATCTTCCTATTTATTTACTAATATAATTGTCTTTATACATGTATTTATTCAGCATATAGCAGCAGCACAAGGAAATGAGAACTGTGTGCTTCTTTTGCTGGATTTTGGGGCAGACGTCAATTGTAGAGGTTCGTTATCGTTACATAACAATACTTTTCCAAAAACCACATTATAATTCTGTTCAAATCAGATTTGTGTGCTTTATGATGTGGTGGATAGCCAAATATAAAATCCATAATACTTCTTTGCCATCAAATAGGGAGTATATTAGCTACAAGCATCGACCAGATATGATTTAGTGCGTATCATTGTTTTCGTTGTACTAGGGATTCTCGGACTAACTATCTGTTCTAATGTGGAACGATAAATAATGATAAGTTTTATGCATAATTTGACATATGCTAACTCTAATATGGCCATTGCCTGCTACAAGAGCTGGGGTTGCATTAGTAAGCCATTTTCTATCAGGTTCAGTTGACTTCATCATTCACTCTACTATTCCTTCATGTTGTGTTCTATAACTGACTTTTGACAATCACTAGAAATTGTTTATGTTTAGCAATTCACGTCAATTTAGCAAGGCATGTAGTATTGCGTGGCCATACAAGTTGGCATGGCTGGTTTTTAAAATTCTGATTGACTCATCACTCTGATGTATGTGATAATGCTTTTGTATGAACTCACTTGCTATTTACAAATCTTGTCTTGATTTGTTTATTTTCTTTAATGAATGATTGATATCATCATCTTGTGAAGATAAACTACCATCCTTTTCAGCATTCAGCTCAAATCACAGATGTTCATTAGGGGCATCTATCCATGGTTTTCTTGTTATATGTTTGCTATAATTGGCATACATTTTACCTGATAAGCAACCCGTTATTTCTTTAATGGCTAACGGTTGGTGCGTCTGAGATCACTCTTGGGACCCTTTACTAGTAATGGACATTTATTATAATTAGTACTGTAATAAACAACTCCTTTTTTATATGAATAGGACGAAGCTACACCAATTATGGCCGGTAATGGTCAGAAATACTTATTTATTGTAATCTCACATAATCTGACTTTCAGAAGTCAACTTCATGACTAAAGAATCACATGACTACCTGTCATCTTGCCACATTAGGTGCATTAATCATCATCAGCTGAGTTTACTTCAAATGGACTTTTTCTTGCTGGATATATTTTAGAAAGTAAAAGTGTATTATTTGACTTTTTCAGTGATTGATTGTGTTATTATTGTTATTATTAATAATTAATTGTAGTATTGTATTTATTTTTTTACTGTTTTCTGTGACTAAGAGAATGGTTGTTTGGCTAAACTTGCAGATTCAGAGGGAAGTATACCACTTTGGGAGGCCATGTTTGGCATGCACAATCAAGTTGTTAAGCTATTGTCGGACCATGGTGCTGCAATAACCATTGGTGATGTTGGTTTGTTTGCTTGCAGTGCTGCTGAACAAAATAATCTGGTTTTACTCAAGGAAATTGTTCGTCGTGGAGGGGATGTCACTCTATCAAAGAGCAATGGCTGTACGGCTCTCCATGTTGCAGTTTGTGAAGGCAACATCGAAATGGTCAGATTCCTACTTGACCATGGGGCTGATGTGTATAAGGGGGATGAAAATGGCTGGACAGCAAGGGACCTTGCTGAGCAGCAAGGGCACGACGAGATTAAGGAGCTCTTTGATTCTTATAAGGTATCTAAGACTGGAGAACCCGCTGTCACAGTCCCTGAGGAGCGCCATGGAGTTCGTTTCGTGGAGAAGTTTAGAAGTGAACCAACAACAATTTCACCTGTTAACCAGGACCCCTCGTTTCCTGCACCGGATGGATCATGGGGAAGGTCTCGTCCAAGGCGCAGGACAAGTAATTTCTATAATTCTCTGTTTGGAATAATGTCAGCAGCACAACTGGGAGACAAGAGCTCACATTTGCCTGTAGACAACAACGGTACAAGTGCAGCACCGGCAGAGAGAACTTATGCTGCAAGAGTGACTGTGAGTTGCCCCGAGAAAGGAGATATAGCAGGAAAGCTCGTCCTGCTTCCACAAAGCATTCAAGAACTAGTTGAAATGGGGGCGAAGAAGTTTGGATTTGTTCCTGCTAAGATTTTGAGCAACGATGGTGCTGTAATCGATGATATACAGCTGATCAGAGATGGTGATCAATTAGTCCTTGTTAGTGATGATAGGAACTATGAAAAGGAATAATGTTTGCTTGTATTGACTCCAAAGTGGTCACTTGTATCTTTAAATCTCGTGTTATCCACTACCATTTCTTTTGACTCGAATAAATTAGACCCCAGCTCATACACATACACACACACACATATACCATCAATAAAATTTTCAATGTGCTCAAATTGAAATTGTAGATATGTGTGTAACATTGGCTCTTTCACAAACATTGGACCATTCTAGTGAAAAGGCTCGTATGATCAAGGCATGTATGCTTCCAAATTACGTGATGAAGAAGAAGAAGAAGAAGCGTCTATAAAGTACGTGACTAGTGGATTAGTACCACGATGTTGGGCCTAAGAACTTCAAGTTTATAGGCCGAGGCAAATAGGCCCAATTATTATTGTGCGCACAAGAATGAAATACTGTACTACAATAGTTGGAGCTCAACAAGTATAAACAAGTTACAAAATTAAGTGTGAATTATTATTTCACCATCACGTCCAAACATTAAAAATCGGATAATAATTCTTATCCTTACTTCAACATATTATTGATACACAATGCACATGCTTCGTTTACAAATCGAGATTTTCAATCAAGTTAAGGATAAGAATACTTGTGTGAGCACGCGCATTTGCTATTAATTGGCATTAAGTATATGAATTACAAAATTAATTAAGATAATTAAATTTTAATTAATACTATTATGATAAATAAGTGTTAATTAGAGACACTAAATGCATGTTTATAATGGAGCGCACATGAGTGTCTCCCACTTTTAAAACGTTTATTTGTTCATCTTCTCTTTTTACACAACTTGGAGTTGGAATTTAGACATTTATCCGAGGTCAAAATTCAAAATCGATTGAGTGATCTAAAATCCATAGGTTGTATTGACTGATTGACCTAATTACGTCTAGAATCACACCCCAAATTACAAAAAAAGTTTAATTATGCCTTCCAACTCTAAACTCAAATAGTTAGCCCATAACTAAATTATCAACAAACACCATGATTTTTTCAAATGAGTGCCTTGATTATAATTTGACTCGCCCTTTTTTACTTTCTAGAGCCCCACTAGCTACTCACTTTTGTCTCTGACAATATTCTAACAACTTGAGCTGATGGATGTGGTCTTTTGTTACTGAGCATTCACTATGCTGTCCCCACCGTTCCTTAAATTACTATTTGAGGGTCTCACTGTACTTTATTCCTTCATCCCTTAACTAAGAGACGGAACCTGCAACGCTCCGTCCCTTATTCCGTCCCTTAAATTACTATTCATTAAATTTCATTTTTTATTTTTTTCCAACCCAATTCAATTAAAACAAACACACTTTATTAAAATTAAAACAACATTAAAATTCAAAAAAATAGAAAATGGATATAATTAAAATCCTAAAAAAATAAAAATGACATAATTTAATTTTCTCCGCCAAAGTTTTCCCAAATGTGCTTAATTAGATCCTCTTGGAGTTGGGCGTGGGCGCTAGAGTCGCGTGTCCTTGCCCGAATACGGAAACGGCGACGGAAGTCGCGACGGAAGTAGGTTTCTCCCCAAATCGGGTATCGCAGAAGTAGTCGCGTACTAACCTTGCGGCGGCTTCCTCCCAGTTGCGATGGATGTATGTCCGGGAGCGTCGTGGAGGCGGCGTGGCTTCCTCCGCCTCTCGGCGTCGATCTTCTTCAAGTGATTGTTCCATTAGTTGACGCATTTGCTCAATAGGAACCATTTGTTTGAGTTGATTTAAGATGAAATTGGAGTGGTTATAGAGAGGATTTGAGAGGAATAGATGTGTGTTTGTGTGTGAAATGAGTATGAAATAGGATTATTTATAGAGTAAATAAATAAAAAAAAAGAAAATAAAAAAGAAAATAAAAAATTAACGGTAACATTACCGTTTGAAAAATAGATTTTTTTTAATTAAAATTCGAATTAAAAAAAAATGAATTATTGCGTCATCCGTGACGACGCCCACTCGCGGGCCAGCGAGTGAGCGTCACGCATGCATCAGGGGCGCGACACGTCGCCCGGGCGCGTGTCGGGACAGCGCGTCCCTTGTTTCGCGGCTACGGGCTACGGGACGGGCTCGGTACGAGACAAACGTTGCAACGCGTCCCGCGGCGGAACCGTCCCTCCGGGACGGAACGCGAGCCGCGCGCGAGACGCGTAGTGGATGCTCTAATTCATATTAATAGTGAATAGATTTAATTATTCTCTGGTTTAACATAAATTCATCAAAATCATGATACACCTCAGAAAGGGAGAGGGAAGGATAGCATAATTTAAAATTTAGAATGAGTGAACATACAAAAAGATAAACTGAGAGTGGTGGGCAACAAAAAAGTACTACTGATGTAAAATATGAAATTCATTTCGTATCATCACAATCAACATTATAATCCCACCCTGCACACACCCTCTCGTATCATCCATTAACAGTAAAAATGCACACACACACACACATACATACAAGTATATACAGTTTGGTCCACTCTATATAATACTACAAATATTTGTCCAGAAACATGGAGTATACAACAAAGAAACAGCTACTACAATTATTTTTATACATTTGAAAATCCCCAAAAGAAAAGATAGAAAGGGACAGTATCAACGAATAATTAAGCTACTAGCTAGATTTGTTTTATCATACATATATATCACAAAGAGTATATATGTGCTAGCTACATTCAATTCCTATTAACACTTAGAGCATCTACAACCGTGCTCTTACCAGCGAGCACAGTTATCGGCCCGACGCCACTATTCATGTCTGCTTTCTGGCAAGAGCACAACACCCACAACTGTGCTCTTCCGCAAGGACGAATACAATTCAATTTAAAATTCAATTAAACAAAAACATTTCCATAATATTAAAATTCATTAAAAAACCATAATAAATATTACAAATTAAATAAAAAAGACATAATTAAAATCCTAAAAATTAAAAATTACATAATTAAAAGCTAAAAATACCCCGTGGACGACTACTCATCCGACGGCACTACCCCCAATTGTCTTTGGAGGCCCAATATCATGGCCTCGTGCTATCGAAGTTGCGAGGGGGTCATAGTGGACCTATTGGCCATATTGAGTTGGGCCAAAAGCTGCCACAACGAGTTGGTGGGGGGTGGAGGTGGCTCATATGGAACGGGAGCGGGAACTGGAGCATCGGCGGTTGCAGCCGTGGCTCGGCGGCGGTTGGCCGCCTCTTTCTTCCTTCGTTGAGGTCGGCGTTGGGAACCGCTCGGGCCGGCGTCGGGGCTACTCAAGTTAGCTCCGGCGAGTTGGCTAGCCACTTCTTCGGAGCCGGCGTCGGATAGGGATACCGACCTTGATCGTTTGGAGGAGCCACTAGAGGAGGATGCTACGCCTCCCATATACTTCGGGTGCGTCTGCGTCTCCTGCCAAACGTTGAGGTACTTGAACGGCTTGTAGTTCATGGATTGGTAGGTGCTCATCGCGGCAGTGATGAAATCGACCTCGTTCCGGCCGCTCCCCGCATTCCGCTCTTCCTGGAGGAAATAGCCATTGAACTTGCTAACGTCATCGTTGGCTCGGAAGATGGCGTTGCGCACCATACTCTCATTGCGCTCGACTGTTCCCGGCGGCCGGTTTTCATTGTACCGGTGAGCGATGCGCCACCAAAAGTGATCGCCGGATTGGTTTGTGCCAACCACCGGATCTTTAGAGATTTCCAAGTACGCCTTGAACAATTTATCCATCTCCGCCGGAGTGTACGGTGTGCGGACACCGCGAGTAGGAGGAGTCGGAGTTTGGGAGGGGGCGGTCGGCCTAGGCTCCGGTGTCCACCCGTATCGCCCTTCGGGGGCACCTTGGTCGTCGATTGGGTATGGCCGGTAGCCACCCGGAACGCCCAAACTTTGGGTTTGAGGAGGGGCCGAGTATTCCATTTCCGGACTAGGAAACGGTAGTGAACCGAACCATTCGGGGTTCCAACCGGAGCCCGGGGGGTTATCGCCATGGCCGGACATTTTTATGGTGTAGGAGTGGAAGAAAGATTGAGAATGTATATGGGAGAATGGAGATGAGAATGGATATGGGAGAATGAAGATGAGAATTGTGTAGTTTGGTGTGAATTTTTGGGTGTGAAAGTGGGGGTATTTATAGATGAAAATGTGTATTTTTGGGGGGAAAAAAATAAAAAGTGGTAAAAAACGGTAATAAACGGATATATTTTTTTTGGAAAGTGAATTTTATTTTTATTTTTTATCAGTTTTTTTAATTAAAAAACTGATTTTTAATAAAAAAAATTTTTCAAAGGCAACGGCTATGCCGTTTCCTAATCGCGTGCCACCACGTCGCCTACTCGCTGGCACGGACGTGCTCTTCGCAGCGAGCAGTGCCATGCCAGCGGCACGGACGGACGAACGCCGTCCGTCCACCGCTGCGCATGCTCTTATGTTCAGTGAAATCTATGTACTATTACTCCCACCGACAATGTACATGGATAATACAAATATTACTAAATTAATACTGTAAGGTGGCGTTCGGTTGCCATGACTAATATCATGAGAATATCCATCTAAGATTAAGTTGTAGGATTATTTTAGTTGGAGGGGGGAGGCTATGACTAATTATCATGAGACTATCCATCTAGGATTAAGTTGAATGGTTCAATCTTATGAACCAAACATGATACATATTTAATCATGAGATTTAATCTTGTCAACCGAACACCCTCTAATAATAAAATAATAGTCTTATTTTAAATGTGTGCCGCTAAGTATTGCAAACTATATGGATCACTGTTACTATAAATAGTACCCCTCCCTCCGTGAGGGATTGATTTTTTTGGTCTCACTACAAGTGATTGGTTTATATTTTTAACTAAAAAAACATATATATATATATATATATATATATATATATGGAGTACTATTAATTTCTTATTTAATTATCTCTCCTACTTTATTTTTTCTTAACTTAACTTAACATAACAAATATCGATTTCTCAAATCCTGTGTCAAAAGAGGAAAAAAAAAGAATGAAAGAAAATAAAAAAATCTCACTAGCTTGATCTCTTATTAAATATCGATCCATAACAATACAAGTAGAGCACTCTCTTACATTAACCCTAATCTACTAAATTACCTCCATCAAGAAACAAAAATAAATACCTAAGCCAAATTAATTTGAATATAAAAAAAAACAACCATTAATTAACAAGGCCAGATGATAGAGCCATGAGCAAGATCGCAGCATCCTTCTCGTCGTCTGGTAACACTCTGTTTAATGTCAAATTCTGGCTTAAATTTATCAAGAAATCTTCAAAACTAATCCGCTTCTGCCCATTTCCACCAGCAGTAGTCGCCGTCTTGCAGCGTTTCTTCAGCTGCGACGCGGTGTGTCCGTTGTTACCTTTGTACGTCACTGGCGCCGCCGCGGCCATGGCGCGCCTGGCTTTCCTCTGTCTGATACCACACGCGTTGCATAACGACTGCCGATATATAAATACAAATAATCATGTTAAAAAAATTATGTGAGATTAATGAAAAATGATGTGCTACATATCTTATGTAAGTACCCCGCTTGTTTAATGCACGTTCAGTATTATTTGTTTTGTTTCTTACATTTAGTTTAATTCTAATGCATTAAAATTATTATTCATACTTTTATTAATACAATTTTCATAAAAATCAAAGCTTGATTTGTCATTTTATTCATTTATTTGAAATTATAGAGAAAACTAATAAATCGAGCTTTGATTTTTATGAAATTTTTAAAATTAAAAATGTGAATTGCAATTTTTAACGTATTTGAATCAAACTAAATGTATTAAACAAAACAAATAACACTATATGTGCTTTAAACGAACATTTTTCTGACATAAGGTTTATAACATATCATTTCTCCATGGTTAAGTATGGCATTTATTGATAACCTCTTTTAAATCTGTTACTACAATATTTTCCATTTGTATCAATTTTTATGCTCGGGCGATTTAATCATGGCGTGACGCGTCAAAGAACGACCTATTATTTTGCCACCAGTAAGTCGTTCCTCGGCGCGCCACTATTCCGATTCAGTTTCCGATGATAAATTCGACAAAAATGAAAGGGTCAAGACATATTAAAAAAATTTGTGATAGAGTCGATAAAATGAACAAAAATTCTTTAATCACCTTAGGGCCTTTGGGACCACTTCTCCATAGAGGGGTCTTGGTAGTGTTGCAGTCCGAGCAAACCCTAATTGGACTGTTGTTGTAAGAGAAGCCGTTGCTTCTCGCCGTTGTTTTATCAGAAGCGCGATCACAATTCGTCTTCTTCATCTTCTTCTGCATCACCCTCATTTTCGACGACATCCATCTCATAGGGTTACTACAACTATTACTGCTAATTTGAAGCTCACCATTTTCTTCCTTCCATAGGGTTAACTTGAGGCCGCTTTCGACTGCGCCCTTCGCCTCATAAGCTGATCCATAGTTCTGATATCAAAACAAGTAAACTTCATGTCACAACTACAATTACTCTTAATTTTAATTTTTTAAAGAGAGAAAAAATTTGTACCGTTAAATGATGAGTAGATTGGTACAGTTGGTGATGATTGTAGAATCTTGTGTGATCGTGTGTTGGATCAAAGAAAAAATGGCAAGAAACGGAAGAGGATCGATTTGGGAAAAATTGTTGCTCATGATCATTGCCATGACAAGTAATTTGGTGCATCGAAAACTGAGAAGGGGAAGGATATAAGTTCATTTGTGACTAGTGAAGAAATGGTATTTTTTTTGCTCAATCCTGTTCGAGGAAAATGGAAGTGGTTTGTTGTGTTTTGGAGGAGGGAGGGAAGGTAGTGTGTGATGTGTGTGTAAACAAAGGGCATAATAAGGTGAGGTTTAGAGGGTGTTACGAAGTTGGGGGGATTTATGGGAGCTAGGCATTCACGTGACTTCATGGCAACCAAAGAAACAAGACTAATAAAAAGACAAATGGAAAAAGGAAGGAGTCGAATGCTACCACACGACCATTTGCACATAACCCTATCTTTTAAAATAGTCATGCTATTTAGTAGTACTACTTATAAAATAAAATGATTGTAGTATATAATTGAAATCTAGAAATGTGTGATTAGTTTCATGCCACATATGATTAAGAGCTCCCGTTAAAACATTTTAAACGTCTTTCCCAATTCTAATCCATCAATGTGTGATTAGTTTCATCGCCAAATATCATTGTTCTGATCCTATAATATTATTTTTTCAGTTTTTGATATAATTCATGCAATTAGGATTTTTTTAGTACGCCATAAAATTACCTTTAATGTGATATATTTTTTGTTAAAAAATAATTAAATTAAAAAAGTTATGTAAAAAATTTAAATTCTGAATTATTTTAGAGGAGAGAAATTAATTTTCATAATAATTTTGATAGGAATAATCGTATAACTACACCATGACTAAAATATCCTTCTACACTCCAGAAACAATATATTTTGATCTAAAATAATATTTTTGAGAATCAATTATATGCACATATTTTATATAGATTGTATGATCCAAATTGAGTTAATAATTTTCATTTCAGTAATAGGAGTATCATATTTTGGGCTGGGCTAGGCCGAATGCTTTGACACAAATTGGGTGGATCGATATTCGCTAGTAAAACACATGTTTATTTAGAGGTAATATTGGGATTGGACTAACACATCAATGGTAACACGTTAATACAACCGATGACATATTATAGGGGGTTAATATTAACATGTAAATGAGTCAATCAGCAAGAGGTAGGTGAGATTTTCTTATACAGCCTATGGAATGAGATATGACGAGGATTAGAGTAAGAAATAATAGTAGTAATGAGGAGAAAACGACAATTGAATCAACAATTCTACCTAGTTTTGCGCCTATCCTCTCAATCTCTCATTTCATTTTCAATCCATATTATTATTGAAAGCCACTCAAAAATTTAGACATAGACCACACTACGCGAAGCTACACACTCTTTACTTTTCAGTACTAAGTTATGTAAAAAAAAAACTACATGGATTTTATTTGTGTTTATTTTGCTAAGTTCAAATTTTTGATGGACCCTCAAAACGATCTTAGGCCAGTGTTTTTTTTTCATGTAATAGTATTAAAACTACGAATCAAAGAACCTATCAGAAAAATATATGTATAATCTAAAAATAGTTATAAACCTAACCATATTTTGACTTGTCATATCTATCGTCCAAATTAAACAGGCCCTTAACGTGCATATACCAATAGTGACATAAGGTTGAATTTTTTAGAGTAGTAGTTATATTATCTATATGGAATTTTTGGATCATCAAATACTCAAATCATATTCATAGTTTCAAATGTAAAAGTTAGGTTTAGGATGGTAGAGAAGTTGATGCCGTGGAATTGAAATTGGAATCGGATACAATTGAACTTAAAAGTAATTGTATTCTAATTCATTTCCAAAACTTTTATTAGGTTAAATGAAGTAATCATGAATTTGAATTTGAAGGAGTTGTGTGCACCCAGAATACATACATTAATTGATGTCACGACCATTGATGAACAATGAGGATTTTAAACAAAGAACGCAGCAAAAGATTTGCTAGGATGAATGAATGACACTATAAATAGGATGAATGAATAGTTTGGTAAACCATACCCATGTCCCAAGTTACATGAGTCGTGTTCCATTTTGAGTTGTCCCAAGTTACTTGGTTAAAAACAAAATATCTAATCACACCTTTATTCATTTTTTACTTTTACTTTACTCTCTTATTTTATTATCTCCTCTACTTTATTTTACTTTATTGAACCTGCTAAACACAACTTTCTTAAATTATGTGTCAAAAAGAAACGCTTTCTTAAATTATGTGTCAAAAAGAAACGCCTCAAGTAACGTAGGACGGAGGGAGTAATAGATAATCATTTGTTAAGTCTTGTTGATGGATTAAAAAGTGTACGATTTTATCTTAGCTCAAACCATATATGGCTTTACAACGAAGATGTGACGCCCCGAAATTTCGTTCCCTTCTTGCGAGATAAATCGAATTTATTAACTTAATTAATTTCCTACTAGAAGCCGTGTAATCTTAGAATCCTCGGTGTATCTTCGACTTTGGAGTAATCTAAGTATTTATATTGAGAAAGATAAAGTGTAAGGAAATTATTAATTCAAGGATAAAAGTGGAGAAAATACTTTTATTAGAAAAAATGGGGATTATACATGTGTATTAGAGTGTCCACTATGGAGTGGACGCGGCTATAGCCGCGAGGGTGGGCGGTCGGCGGGCGGACTATAGTGGCGAGGTTGTCCGCCCCGGGGGCGGACGTGGCGGACGTGGCGAGGGTAGGCGGACGGGCGATCGCCGGGTGCGGGGCGAGGACGCGGCGGGGGGACATAGCCGGCGATTATAGTGAGGACATCCGCCGCGGCGCATGCGGTCGCGATTTTAAATTTTTTTTCCCTCTATAAATACCACTCCCCACCACCTATTTTTCACCATTTTCACAAAATCCATCCTCTCACTATCTACACAACCACTCTCTAAAAAATGCACTGAGGAGGCGACGAATCACCCGACTCTCAGGAATCGGGATATGGCAGCAATCCATCATACCCCTCGGCCTATCCTTCGCAGCCGTCGGGCAGTGGCACTGGCGGTAGCGGTGGCTCTGGTTCTGGGTTCAACCGGGGCAAGCCATACACCAAAGACGAGAGCATTGTCGTGGCGAAGGCTTGGGATGCTATCACTTCGGACCCCGTGGTGGGCACAGATCAGGCCGAGGGGAGCTTTTGGAGGCGTGTCATGTTTGCATACGAGGAGTTCAAACCCGACGGCGACGAGAGGCGCGACCCAGAACAGCTCCGAAAAAAGTGGGGTAGGATTCTCCATGCGACCAAGCGGTTCGCGTCCATATACGAGAACAACCTTCGCCACGCTGAGAGTGGCTGCAGCGCAGCAGATGTTAAGAACCTGTCTGAGGGCCAATACCACACGGAGGGATGGCCGAAGTTCACCTTGTGGGAAGAGTATCTTGTCCTCGCGGATTGTCCGAAATTCAGGTCGATCGTAGCGCACGAGGTGGGAACAGCTCCTAGGCCAAAGCGCACAAGGCACAACCTTGCCGGCGACTACAGCAGTGGAAGCGGCTCGCAAGAGTTCGAGCAGTCCGACGAACAAGTCGAAGAGCCAGCCGATACTCACACTAGGCGACGACGGCCCACGGGACAACAGGCCTCTATCCGCAGCACCAGAGGGGGTAGATGTGCCTCCCGCCTATCGGCCGGCGCGTCCGGATCGCGCATCCACCAGCCTGCCCCAATCCCACAGCCCACGGTGCAACCCCACTAGGTATTGGCCAATACCATAGACGTGCAGTTGATGCAACAACTGCAAGACGTATGCATGTCATACGCAGGGGAAACTGACCAATACGTCAAGAACGTCTACAAGAGGCTCATCACTCGGATCGAGAGTGACTGGGGTTGGTTGATAATGCGGCCGGGGATACCGCGGCCGGCAGCAGCGAGAGAGGAGGAGAAGAAGAGGAAGACGAGGAAGCCGACTCTGACACCGAGTAGACGGTGGCAGAGTTTTGTAGTTGTATTTTATTTTAATTATTCATTGTATAATTTTACCGGTTTGCAATACAACGAATATTCAGCCCTAATTACCTCGTTTTCTAATTATTTACATTGCGATTATTTAAATTACAATTGATTGAAACTAAAAATATTTTAAAATGAAAATTGATTATAAAATTTGGGAGCTATTGGAGGTGTCCACTATAGTGGCGGAAATAGAATTTTAGGGCTGTGGACAACAAAATTGGAGCTATGGACAAAAACTGGGGCAGGGCTATTGGGCGTGTCTGCCTTATAGTGGACACCCTTAAGGTACAATACATGCTTCAAGTTGTGGGACCCATTCCCTTACATGAATTTAAGAGCATCCACAACCGTGCTCTTGCCAGCGGCACGGTTGTGGGCCCGGGCGGTACTATTCATGCCTGCTCTCTGGCAAGAGCACAACACCCACAACTGTCCTCTTCCGCAAGGACAAGCACAATTAATATAAAATTCAATTACACAACAACATTTTCATAATACTAAAATTCATTAAAAAAACCACAATAAAAATTACAAATTACAAATAAAATAAAAAGACATAATTAAAATCCTAAAAATTAAAAATTACATAATTAAAATACTAAAAATTAAAAATTACATAATTAAACTCCTAAAAATTAAAAATTACATAATTATTGGCTAATATAACCCGAGGAAGACTACGCATCCGGCGGCACCAACCCCAATTGTTTTTAGAGACCCAATATCATGGACTCGTGCGTTTGAAGTTGCGTGGGGGTCATAGTTGACCTATCGGCCATATTGAGTTGGGCCAAAAGGGCCCACAACGAGTTGTTCGGGGGTGGAGGTGGAACATAGGGTGCGGGTTCGGGAGCAGGGGCAGATGGAGTCGCGGCGCGACGTCGTTCGGCCGCCGCCTTCTTCCTACCTTGCGGTCGGCGTCGGGAACCGCTTGGTCCGGCATCGGGGCTACCCAAGTTAGCTCCGGCGAGTTGGCTAGCCACTTCTTCCGAGCCGGAGTCGGATAGTGCTACCGACCGTGAGCGTTTGGAGGAGCCGCTAGAGGAGGATGTTATGCCTCCCTTATACTTCGGGTGCGTCCGCGTCTCCTGCCAAACGTTAAGATATTTGAACGACTTACCGTTCATGGATTGGTAGGTGCTCAGCGAGGCGGTGATGATGTCGACCTCGCTTTGGCCGCTCCCGGCATTCCGGGACTCCTGGATGAAATAGCCGTTGAACTTGCCAATTTCTTCGTTGGCTCGGCCGATGCAGTTGCGCACCATACTCTCGTTGCGCTCGATCGTTCCCGGCGGCCGGTGTGCATTGTACCGGCTAGAGACGCGCCACCAAAAGTGATCGCCGGATTGGTTCGTTCCAACCACCGCATCTTCGGAGATTTCCAAGTACGCCTTGAACAATCTTTCCATCTCCGCCGGTGAGTACGGTGTGCGGACACCGGCGCGAGATGGAGGATTCGGCATTTGGGAAGGGGCGCGAGGCCTAGGCTCCGGTGTCCACCCGTAGCGCCCATCGGAGGCACCTTGATCGTCGATTGGGTATGGCCGGTAGCCACTCGGAACGCCCGAATCTTGGGTGAGAGGAGGGGCCGAATATTCCGTTTCCGGACTAGGAAACGGTTGCGAACCGAACCATTCGGGGTTCCAACCGTGAGAGCCGCTTGGGTTGTCGTCGTTACCGGACATAGTGGTGTTGTAGGGTGTGAGAGGAAGATGAAAATGGATATGAGAGACTGAAGATGAGAATGGAGATGAGAGAATGATGATGAGAATTGTGTAGTGAAAGTGTGAATTTTTGGGAGTGAAATTGGGGGTATTTATAGATGAAAGTGTGTATTTTTGGGGTAAAAAAAAAAAAAAAAAAAATTAAAAAGTGGGGAAAAACGGTTATAAACGGATATAATTTTTTGGGGAAGTGAAAAATTTTTTTTTTTTATTTTTTATCGGTTTTTTTAATAAAAAACCGATTTTTTAAAAAAAAAAATAAAAAATTGTTTGAAACCAACGGCTATGCCGTTGGCGAATGGGAGAGTGACACGTGTGCGTCCGCTGGCACGGACGTGCTCGATACATCGAGCAGCGCCGTGCCAGCGGCGCGGTTGCAGCGGCGGCGGTTCTTCGCCTTGCCGCTGGCACGGACGGCGGTGGCGCCAACCGCCACCGCTGCGGATGCTCTAAGAACTACAATGAGCCTACAAGAGAAGGGCTCAAAGCTTGATGTTTGACCCTAACCAATTCTAGCAATAAAACAAAACAAAGATCTTGAAGATTCTTCTCTTCTCTTCTCCATCCTTTTCAAAAAAAATGCTCATCATAAGACTCAAAATGTGGACAGCCTTGGACACCAAGGAAACCTGCAATTTTACACAAAAGAGGTTAAAATGGAAACTCATAAGTGAAAGGGGAATGGGAAGCAAGCCAAAATAAGAGAGCTAAGGTAGTAGGCGAAATAGAGCAGCCAAGGAGATGCAGTTTAGAGCTGTGAGATCAGCCACATTGTCCTATTTCAACTTGCATCATCTGAGAATCAAAACCAAACTGCCACAAGTAGGAAGGCTCAACCACAAGCCCAAAATAGAAGAATAGAGTTCCCATTTATCGAGGCTCAAGGAGCCGGCCAAGAGGGGGAATATTTTCCCCAGAATTTTCACCAAATGAGTAACAACATTTAGATTGACACATAGTAGAGATAGAGCTGGCAGCCCCAAAGTAGGAGCCTTTGTCTCCAAGTTTTAGTCACAAACAGCCAAGAAATGTGGCTATATAAACCACCCAAGACCACTCCTCTCCCACACCTCTCAAGCACCCCAAAGTTCGAGTATTACCAAGGAGTAGCAAAGGAGAGGCAGTGGAAAGGAGCAAGGAGGGCAGCCAAGAAACCAAGTGAGGTAAATACCTCAACACCCCAACACCATATTTTGCATCATATAGATCAACCACAAAAGATAGTCAATAACTTAGAACCTTAGAAATCATTAGAATATCCACAACAGTAGCAATTATATAGTATCATGTTTAGAGCCCAAGAGCTTAGAGCTTTTACAGCACATAACTCGGAACAGAAATAAGCATAGGCTGCCTTCTTTATGAAGCTCAGTAGCAAAATCACAAAAGTAAGAACGCATTTCGGTGAAGTGTCGAGAGGATTCAAATAACAGGACCCTTCATCAAACTCAATTACACTCCCAATTCCAAGTAATAGCTACTGCCACAACTCAAAGAAATCGAGTAAGGGAAAGAGGGGAGGATGACTTAGCTTTTAGGCCTTCCGGCGACGAGCGTTTGACGACGGAGAACTCGTCGGAGGGAGCAGGGAAGAGCGCAAGCAGCAGCGCTGCTTGCCGGAGAGAGAGCTCGGCGGAAGGCTAGACGCCGAGAGCTGATGCAGGGCGCTGGCAGCAGCGACGGAGAGCCGGCGACGCAGAGGAGCGGCGGACGGCGAGTGATGGCGGAGGTCTGCTCGTCGAACAGCCGGAGACGAGGACGGACGGAGGCGCTGCTTCTCGATTCCTCGATCTAGAAAAAAATTACAGATTCGAAATTGAGAAGGAGCCGGAGAAGGGAGGAAGGAGGCGCTGCCTCTCGAAGTCTTTGAACTAGGATTCCAGAATCAAAATTGAGAATGAGTCGAGAAGGGGAAACTGAGAGAGGAGGCGGAGCGGGGAGCTCCGGCGACACGGAGCGGGGTCGTTTTCGCCGGAGGAGGCGTGAGAGAGGGAGTACGCGCCGCTGATTTCCTAAATTAGGGATTTCATTTGGGAAGAATGAAGGTGATTTGGGGGAGAAATACCAATGGGTGGAGAAAGGAGTATATTGGGTCCTTATTCATTTTTTGTTGGGCCACTACTAATTTTTAGTTGGGCCAAAAGAATTATTCCTACACATGAGCTGAAATTAAATAATTGGGCCAGTAAGTAATTCATGATCTGGGCCGAGAATTATTTGAGTTTGGGGCGAAATTTTTTTAGCATGAAGATGGGCTTGATTAATTGTTGATGGACTACAATTTAATTATACTTTGGGCCTAAATGAATTATGGAGTGATGGAATATTACTACTTAATTATTTGGACTAGTTCCATTTAATTAAATTGAGAAGTGGCCGATGTTTGGTGAATGGAAGAAATGAGTTGAGAAATTAATTAGTATGGGCCAAGGTTGTAATCAATTGGGCCGAAATTTAATTCTGAGAAGTTGGAATTAATTTAAGAGTAGAGTTGGAGCTTGATTAATTAATTCCCGAATAAATTACTAAATTCCCAAAGATGGAAAGTGATGAAGTGGGAGACGCGACGCCATGGGCGGCCTTAAGAAAAAAAAATCTGAAGAAAAAGGATTTAAGAAAGGATTTTCCAAGAATCCACATTTTATTAAATAAGTGCCTAAATATTTTTTTGAAAGAAAATAGAATTTCTCCAAAGTTAGTGAAGCGAATAAATAAATTCTGCAGAGTTGTGAAGCCGAGGTAGGGTTAAGAAAATCCTATAAGACGAGACTAAGATATATGTGTTATCCAATAGGATGCATGCATTCTTTTCTCAAGAGAAATATTCAAGTACTAATTAGCGTGCTACGCTATTTAATTTTCAAATGATAAATTGCTCAAGCGCAAGTAAGGCCAAGGCGAGTAATTGAGTTGAAGAATAAGCATATCAGGTGAGCTTTCTTTTAATATCCAGCACTATAGTGTGGATATAAAGCAAGTACTTGTGAAATTATGAAATATCATCTTTTCTCAAAATGGAGCAGTGATTATTTTAAAGTTGTTGTCATGCTATAAAATGTTTGTTTTTTAGGCCTATATGTTGGGGCTATATGCCTTGGGTTTTGGCGACGCAAAGCTATGTAACGAATCTTGTTCCCAATGGGACCGCAAATCCTGTTCGGAATAATGTGCGTGAGGGCTGTGAGCCATCCAAGGTTGGCCGACTATGGTTTCCGCTGAAGGTGGCCACCTTCACGGTACACGTTTCTCGAATATGGTATGAAGTTTTGAAGAACTTAGTCTGACAAGACAAACTTTTAGGATCACAAAGAATTTAGTATGCTTAGGCCTTTAAGAAAAACCCCGCGTGATACTGTTGATGGATGACAACTATATAAAATGTATGTTTTGCTTTTCGACGTGTGTCCACTGAGTACTCATGTACTCAGCCCTGCATGTATTTATAAATGTGCAGGTTGAACGTCAACAGGATGGTGAAATGATCGGAGTCGACCTTATTAAATAATCAAGTGGATATTTTCATGATTCGTGTCTTCATACACGCAGTCGTTTAGTAAGGACTTATTCCGCTGCTCTTTTGTGAAGTGAGAAATATTAGAATGTCACCATCGAACTCTGATTTATTGATGCGATATTTATTCTATTTCTAAGACCATGTATACTTGGCTTCTATTCTATGATATGAATCGACTAGACCTTTGTTAAAATTCTCAAGTTCTTCCCCTTTTCTTTCCCGCTTCTTTAATCCCTCTTATTAGTCGCGGTTTACCCGCTTTCGTTATCCTTAACAAAATGCGGTCGTGACTCGTGATAGAAGAGGTGTTTCAATAATAAAGTATCCAATCTAAGTAGAAATATGTGTTTTTAACTTTCAATAATATTTCTCAACTGCATTGATTAAATAGTGTTTTTTTTAATATTTGGAAAGGGGAAGTTGACCAACTATTTGTAGAGGATATAAATAGCATAAAAAATCAGTTATGCTTCAATAATTGCAATTTGCAAGTATCTAGGATAGTACAAAAATCATCGGCATGATTTGATTCGTGGATAGTCAAATAATATAATCAATGAATAGTATTTAGTACGGTATATATCAACTTGATTAGTATTAAATAATCAGAATATAGATAGTCTCGTGCACAAGCTTAATTTTGTGCAATGTTTTGCTTCTAACATCGTGACCTTAAAAATATGTTAAAACAAAAAAAGTAAATTAATAAATAAACGCAGAATAATAATGATTGATCCTAAGACAATATTGATTATTTAGATGTAGCCATCACTTATGAAACCATGATGGTAGAGTCGGCGCATAAATTTATTTTGGTAAGGGTTAAACATTCTAAATTTAAAAAAAATTATATTAATACATTTTTTTGCAATAAAAACTTTTGCACAATAAATTTAGAAAATACCAAAATTTTGATAATATTATAAGTATGAATAACAATAGTAATAAAAAGAATAACTTGGTAGGGGCTTAAGCCCCAACCCTGCCCTAAGGTGGGTTCGTACTTACGTGGTGGTGAATGGTGATCGTGCGGGCAATCGACTCTCCTATTCTTATCAAATAATTATAATTTAGTGTATATGTACTTTCACAGTTACAATTTTTACTATATTTCATTAAAAAAAATGTTCTATACACCCCTATAATCTAATTAATTTTCTAATAGCACAATTAAAAATATTAATGAGAATAACACTAATAAAAGGGAAAGAAAAAAGTGTTTCCATTTCCTTGAAAAAGAGTAAAAAAGATGGAAGATCATATATTCATATTGATACGTAATCTTTTGAGGTCACCTTTTGAGAGCATCTTTGCGTTAATAGGCTTTAATTTATTCATTTATTTAACCATTTTTAACGAATCCACGATCCTCAAATATCTTCACTTCCTTCTAAGTAGATTTCAATAAATGATGCATATTTTTAGCTTTGATGATTGCAGCAAGATCTATCCCTTCGTCGCCAACTGCGCTACGCACCTGCAGGCGATTTTTAGCTTTGATTATTAGTAGTATTAAATTAATCCAACGATTGGCATGCATCGATATAAGAGAAAAAAATCGTACTTGATTAAAAAATAAATAAATTTACTACTACTACTAAAGACGGCAACTAACCCAAATAATTAGTTCGATGCAGTTGCAACTACTGTTGCATAGTTAATCAATACTTAACTTCATTAATCAAGAAATAATTGCGTACAAGAAAAACTTTGAAAGCTCTTTCATCATAATATAGGGTCAAGTACACCTCATAATCAACATTATCACCTTAATAATGGAAAAACATCATCTTAAGTCGCAACACTATTTTCGTCTGATAAATGTTAGTATAAATTTTTTGAAAATATCATTATAAAAATGGCATAGGGTTTGATATTCGTTTCAGGTATGCTTAGAGCATCAACAGTGGTGCGGAATTCCCGGCGGAAGTCCCAAAAACAACTCATGTCACGTCATACTGACTTCTCACTGCACTACCACGTCATAAGGACTTCCCACTGCATAGTGACGGACATCCCCAAGGACTTCCCGCAATTAAAAAAAGTTTAATGCAATAAACGAGAATTCCGCGCGGACATCCGTGGGAGTCAACGCAATGGCGGACGTCCGCACGCCTGTCGCGACGGAATTCCGCGTAACGCCGCGGAACTGCGGTGTCCTCGGCGGAATTCCGTATCCGTGCATACCATGCACAATGACGGACGTCAGCCGCGGAATTTCGGCACGCCGGTCGGAATTCCACCGGGACGGGCGCCATTGCTGATGCTCTTAGCACACCTAATGGCATATTATAGGTAATGCATGAGGCTAAAGGTTTCGGATTCAAGTATATCATGACATAGTCTTTAAATTTATGTTTATTATTATACCTGACCTAAATGTGGATATTATTGAGTGTGGGGATGATATTAATTATATAGTTAAAGACGTTTTTTAAAAAGCTACTAGTATTTAAACTTAAAGTGATATTTTTTCTATTTCGAAGTATTGCATTAAAATATAGTACTACTATACATTTCTCTTTTCCAATCTCTCAACATCTAACTTATAAATAGAATCATAAGAGAGATTTTGATGACAGCAAAATCCAATGTGGATCCAACAACAAATGGGGTATGCACAACTCGAAAAGAGCCTGCAAGTTGTATGGATGTTACATTTTGGAAAGATCAGTTTACCATATAAATAAAAAATTTTGATACAATCATAAAAATAAATAAATAGCACATATTTATTTTTCTACTTATTAGCTATTAAATCAAAGAAATAGACCACATCTTTGTTAGAACATGCAGTAGCCATTAATATTATACAAGTGGCAATACTCTTAACAATTGGAGTTCTATATATACTTCTATATCTCCAAGTCTCAATCATCTTGCTAACATCCTGAAAAACTGATCAACTATGAATAAACTTGATTAATTCGTACACAAGATGATGTTTAGGAGTAGTATTATAACACCAGCACCACATTTGCAAGTTTTCTCGGTTAGAAAAATGTCATTAATTCAGTAAACATTACGATATACATCAAGAAACGGTAAAATAAAGATTTGATTTTAGGTGTTAGAAGTCGAGTTGTTGCAACGGATAACATCATGATAAATATATTAAATTGTCATTTAGGGAATTGAAATTGACAATGTTAAGGGTATAAAAATATGTTAATAACATATTAATTGCAGAACAATATTGACTAATGAGGACATGCATGGTGTTCGGTTTGAATGAATATTGCTTATTTGGATAAGCGGCTAGCTAACTTTTTATGAATTGAGAGTTTGTTGAGTTCTGGAAAAAAAATTAGAGTATTATATTCAATTATTTATTCCACCTCAAAATTCAATGTTAGATCCGCTATTGACTATATTCACATTTAATTAATTTGATTAAAAAAATAAAGTTTAAAATTTAATTCAATCAAAAGATTCAAACTCTAGTGTTGTATCCAACGTAGACTTCTAAATCAAATGAGTAACAATTATTTTGTGAGAATGGACTATAGTGGGATTCCTCGCAATACTTCCTAGCCATAGACTGCATACCTTATTATGATAACATAGATAACACTCACATGCCTCATTATACTATCTGCCTGCTCATTTTTGTATATATGATGAGTGCATGTGATCTCAAGCCACAAAATTTGCATATATGCAACATACCAGCCTCAACAAAAGTAGAGTCATGTCTTTATTAGCATAATATAAATATCATCAACATTAAATAAAGTAATCTCTATTACTACTATATATGCCATCACTTGCTTCACCCTATATATATTCTCTCCATTTATCTCTCTCTCAACCTCAAAACATCACACCAATTTGTTTTTTAACTATGGTTAGCAAAAAACCCAGGGTGGTTATAATTGGCGCCGGAATGGCCGGCCTCACGGCCGCCAACAAGCTGTACACAGCCGCCGCGAGCTCCCTGGAGCTCACGGTGGTGGAGGGCGGCTCCAGAATCGGTGGGCGAATCAGCACCGCCGAATTTTCTGGAGACCGGATTGAGCACGGCGCCACGTGGATCCACGGGATCGAAGGCAGCCCCCTTTACGAAATCGCCGGAGATACAAACTTGCTCATCTCCGATCAGCCGTGGGAGTGCATGGACGGCGCTCTCGGAGATCCCGTCACGGCGGCGGAGGGCGGCCACCTCCTATCCCCGGCCTTCGTCGACCCGATTTCCCGCCTCTTCACCAGTCTCATGGATTTCATCCTCGGAAAGGCCGATATTCAATGCCTTGTTAACGGCGGCGATCTCAGCGTCGGTTCCTTCCTCCGCCGCGGCCTCGCCGCGTATCTGGAGAAGGAGAAGAAGGGTATATCTGTGGGGAGATGGAGCAAGCGATCGCTGCAGAAGGCGGTTTTCGCGATGCACGAGAGCATACAGCGGACCTACACCTCCGCCACCGACCTCTCCAGCCTCGACTACAATGCCGAGAAGGACTACGTTCTCTTGCCCGGCGAGGAGATCACCGTCGCCGGCGGATACTCCGGCATCATCGACCATCTCGCCTCCGTCCTCCCGGACGGGGTCATCCAATTAGGCCGAAAAGTCGAAAAAATTGAATGGGCCTCGTCCTCCTGCGAAGGCCGCCCCGTCGTTCTGCATTTCAGCAACGGGACGGCCATGTCCGCGGATCACGTCATCGTGACAGTGTCCCTTGGGGTGCTCAAGGCTGGAACCAGCAGCGAGGGATGGAATCTGTTCCATCCCTCGCTGCCCAGCTGCAAGGCCGGAGCCATTTCCAGGCTCGGCTATGGCCTTGTTAATAAGGTGTTTTTGCATCTTAGCCCGAGTTACCGTGACAACGACGGATTCCCCTTCTTGCAAATGGTGTTCCATCCCTCGGATTCCGAGCTGAGGAACCCGAAGGTTCCTCAGTGGATCCGAAGGACGTCGTTTCTATGCCCTATTTATAGCAACTCGAGAACTGTCCTATCCTGGTTTACAGGACAGGAGGCTCTCGAGTTGGAAAAGCTGACCGATGATGAGATCATCGGCGGCTTTTCGAGGACGGTGTCGAATTTGTTGCCATCACAACAACATAATGAAATCAGCCAGAAATTCGATGAAGTGTTGAGGACACAATGGGGGAGTAATCCACTGTTTTTGGGATCATACAGCTATGTGGCAGTTGGTTCGAGTATAGATGACATGGACACATTGGCTGAGCCGCTGCCGAAATACGGCGGCGGGGATTCAGCTCCGCCGCCGCTGCAAATCCTTTTCGCCGGCGAAGCAACGCATAAAACGCATTACTCGACAACTCATGGAGCCTACTTCAGTGGCCTCAGGGAAGCCAATAGGCTGCTTAAACACTATAATTGTATTAATTGAAATATTTTGTTTGTTGCAGTATTAGAATTTTTTTAAGTCGGGGAGTTTTTATTTTGGAAAGTGTTTTTCTTGGATATTATGGTTATTTAATTTTTCTTTCTCTACATTCAATTTGGAAAATATCTTTTTAAACCTTCTTCTCTGTCCTTGTAAAAGATGTTGGGGAAGGGAGCAAAGAAAAGGAGAGATGGGGAAGCATGTTTCAATTTCATATGTGGTGAATTGAAATTAATGAAGCTTCGTTTTCAATATTTTTGAATTGATTCTTTAATTGAGATTAGTCTTGGTTTATTAGTATTACTATTGATAATTCTATGTGACAAAAGTACTTTTTGAACCTATGCTTTTATTATTCTGGAACTGATTCTTTAATTGAGAGTTGAATACCAAATAAAAGAACCGTGTGATAAATTAGATAAGATTGACTGTTACTAATATTGTTTGGTTGAATAAATGTTTATGTTATTTATTCTCAACAAGAGGTTAGTTTTGGTAACTCAAAATGTTTAATAGAAAATCAATGATGGGATAGAAAAGAGTAAAAGAGGACGTTTTGAATCTCATTTTGTGTAGGTTTGATGGGCTGTTTTTTAAGCTATGGGAGAGGACAGGATCCGTGAAAATCGGCTAACATTTTCCGTCTCCATACCCCCTCCCTCCATTTTTGTTTTTGTGGGGTATCTTCAAACTTCTTTTCCTAATTTTTTATTATTGTTTTAAATCATTATTTAATTCGTGCATTACATAAACGATTAGTTCAGCTAGTCTAGATTAATCATTGACTTACATATAAGTTGACCTAATTAGTTTGTTAAAAAAATGTGGAATCTTGGACATCATCATTTGAGGGGGTACCCCTCTTTGTATATGACCATGTTTTAATTAAAAGTGTAATTCCATTATAATGATAACGTGTGTGTCTAGTCATATGGAGTAGGCTTGTGGCAAATTGTGTAGATTTGAATTGTTATTAGGTTATCTTGATAATGATATAATTTAATAAGGTCTGTTTCGAATTTGGTAAGGAAATTGTCAATTCGAACATAAATTTGATCGGCAACCTTCAAATCTAAACATGATCCGCATGCATACAATACAAACTTGTTAACGATACAACATAACATGAGTGGTACGGCATAAACAACATGATAATGACATTAACCTGACTTGCACGATAAAAATATAACATTGCACGACTAAACCTGATTTACATGAACTAATATTTTTAAATGAGTTATCCAGACTCAACCCAACTCGATCTATAGGATTCTAACGGACGAACCTCAGTACACGAACTCAATAAGGCTCGAATCAAACTAATTAATTTTGTGTGTGTTTGTGTCAATCAACCGTCATAATCTCAAGAGTGACTTTATAAAAAAGTATTTATATCGTTAATTATTAATAAATCTCCCTAAATATATCAATATCCTCCCAATATCAATTTGTTACCTGGCATTGTGGCCTTTCCTGCAAATCATAACCTAGTAACAAATCAACCAATTGACATAAAGTTTCGGCCACCTTTTCAATAATTACTAAATTGACTGGAGATTTCTTTTCATGTTAGCCATTAATTCATCAACAAGTAATTTATGTGGTGATGAATGCATAGTCGCTGCTGCTTATTCCTCAGGTTAGAAGCATTGTTTTCAATTAGTACATCAATTACAATTTACAATAAAGGAAAAAAATACCACACATTATAAGTATGTAGGACAATAATCGAGTGAAAATCCTAAAATTAAAATGGGAAGTTGGAATCCATTTAAAGTATTCCATTCAACATGATGATATTTAATAAGTACTAGTATGAAATATGGACCATTTCTTAAATACTAACTATGGAACCGAAAGTGTGCCTCCCACATATATACTACTCCATTTACAAAGTATGTAGGACATATAAGTGCACATTTTATTTTTATCTTTCTTACTTTACTATTTATATATTAAAATTGGTATTCCTTTAAAAATATTTATGTTTTTGAGAAAAAAAAATTAGTTCACATACGGGTATGCAAGTAGAGAGGCAGAAATTTTATACTCCATTGGGGCCAAGAACACATTGCATAGTTCCATCAATATGACTTTTATATCAAAATATCATCTAAAATATTAAAATTTATATGTTATTTACAATTTCTGTACATTAATCTTGGAACCAAGCATTAGAAAGAAAGGGAAATTAGTCGTGACCCATCAATTTTAAGTTCTAACATGAGATAAGTTTCGAAATTCTCAAATTTAGTTACAAATTATATAAACAAAATAAAATAATTAAAATTTCTTATAAAAATTCAAAATTATTAGGGGTACGTGGACTCATAATTACATTTAACTTATTTTACTCATATTTTATTGTTGAAGTAATATAAGTAACACATAGTATTACACTAAATTTTTTACTCAATGCTATACTAGTACTAGTACTAAATGCTATTTACTCCAAATATTATGCCGCAAACATTTACTCCAAACATTATTATTCACTTTCTTAATATAGAATACTTAATGTAATATACTACTACTACTACTACTAATTCATTCTTATTCATTCTCTTAGAATAGTTCTGCATTTTGTTTTAAACACAACTTGATGCCTTGCTCCAAATATTATGCCGCAAAATCAAATGAATATTCCCTACTAATATGCATACCCATACAAGGCCAGATAATAGCATAAATCCACTTCATTTCTACATATTCAACAGAATGATGTCATTGTCACACACAAGTCTTGGAGCACTCACTCACATGGTCTTTGAATTTCTGAAGCTCAGCCAAAACTTCATCTTGAGGTAGGGATAGAAGATCTGTCATACGCCACATCTGCAAAACAAAACGTAGCATAATGCGGGATGAGTCAGATTTAAAGCCTATCAGGACGAGACGGCTGGAAGATGTGTCAACTGCCAAACAGTATGATACCTGAAGAGTACCACCCCCACCGGCGAATTCCCCATCATCAGATACACTAACAATTGTCCATGGATCATCAACATTCCAATGGAAGTCAACAACCTTATCCCTGAAACTCAAAATAACCACTATTTAAGAAAAAAAACAACCTTATTCCAATGCACGCATTCGATATGTTGTAATTATCCTCACAGTATATCATTCATATATAAAACACAGCATCACACAAGAGTAACAGAAGTGCATAATAGTTATGGCCATTCACCTGTGCCCAGCATGTTTGAAAAACAACCCTGCTGGAGTATCAGGGTCTGACCCTGTGTCTTCCTTCTGACCAACCTGTGTCGCAAAATAGCATGCACATATCAACCAAAGAGTGAAGTAAAAACAAGAAGCATTCTTTTTCGGCACATGGTTTTATGCAATGTTTTTAGTGCGTTAATTGGAGATAGAATAAAGTAGAGAGGATGGCATTTCCATTTTTAGAAATGTGTCGCTTTGAAATGGCATCCCAAAATGGAAAAAGCATCACTTTGAGTGGGACGGAGGGAGTATACAGTATTTATATTGCAAAAATATCACCTAAAATCCTCATAGTCCCAGATGTTTAACAAGCCATCTTCTGCACAGCTCCCAAATACAGAGCATTTGTCAGGTGACAACTGGGATTTCCAAACATTTAATTGTATTAGGATAAGAAAACATACTATATTCATTGTGAAAGGATGTGATACACTTATAAGAAAATGAAATACCTGGACAGAGAGAACAGCTGCACTGTGACCTGAAAATTTATGGACAGGGGCACTTACTCCACTCGCTGAAACATGCACCTGAAAATTTACATATTAAAATCAACATAAGCATATTAAAATCCTTACATGCCCACTTAGAATATAATTCTCATCATGCGAATTCCAATCAATGCAATGAATATCAGCATCGTGTGCCTTCTCAACCTAATAGTTTGAGCAACATCTTAGGGTAAGGAAGAAGTAAAATGAACTAACAGAAACAGCTTTACTTGAAAACAACTACCAAAGAAAACACATATTCAGGAAGATACGATGCATAAAAAGGAAAACTTCAATAGAAACACAACTATTTATTTGACCAAAACCTTGAGCTCCCTCCTTAACTTTCACCATGAAACAACCAGATACATTATATAGTTCAACGATTTTGGAAAATTAGGAGGCAGTTTTGATTGTCTAATGAATTACACTCGAGATAAACTACACTACTTTGATCTACTTCAGATCAATCAAATCTCTTTATTGGTTATGTTTTGAAACTGAAAGACTAATTATGAATCAGGACAAGCTGACTCCCAAGATCCAACTGCTGTACACAGACTACTAGTTTCTGAAGCTAAAGAAAAGACAACAAGCATGCAGATAAAAAAGAAATCAAGAAAATATCCACCCAACCTTAACAACCGGATCACTTCCAATCCTTGCGTCCCAAAATATCAAACAAGAATCATCTCCAACACTACAAAATTGCTGAGAGCTACAAAGTGCAACGAATATGACACATCAGCAAAGAGAAATCGTTTACTAACACTTACTAGTATGGAGTAGCAGAAACATAATAGAACAGACACAATTTAGAGAAAGAGAAAGGCATCTGAAAGCAATTATTAAAGCACATGCAAAAAATTAAAAACAAAATATTAGTACTATGAATTAATGTAATAGGTAAAGAGAAACATAAATAGGTGTATACATACAATACTCATCATATCATTCAATATCAAGGAGTATTACCTTGATGGACAAAACTGAACATCCTCAACTGTATCAGTGTGGCCTTGGAAGATCCCGCGTGAGCCAACTGTAGAATTATCAGCAGCCTTTATGATTGAACTAGCAGACTCAGCAGATTGGGTTCCAGCATTGGCAAGTGTTGAAACATGATCCTGAATACTCCACAACACAACAGATTTATCCCTCCCTGTAAAAGAACTTGTAATTATAATCTTTAAAAAAGAAAACCCCCAAAAATTATGTGAAAAAACTCCGTACCTCCAGAGAGCACAAAGGGTTCGGCTCGGCACATTGCAAGAGCAAATTCTGCAATGTCTTGGTGTCCTGATAAGACCTGATATATGTGAAAAGTTTAATTTTCAATGTTCTTAAAATCATTAAGTGTGGAGAATACAGAAAGGTAATCAAAATAAAATATATAGAAATTCTCAATTCTAGTATGAAAAACAACATGGTTCCAATTATTAACAACTCACAAACCAGAGCAGAGAATCTAGCATCACATTACTAGACCAATGTAAATATTCAACTCGGGAAACATTATAAGACCCAAGTAAAACATTAAACATATTAGATAGTCAATAAAGAAAGAACCTAACATTAAACATTATAAGACCCAAGTAAAATAATTAATTAAGCACCAAATCTGGGCGAGACTCCTCAGCTCCAAGAATAGCTCGCCGATTAGGTTGTGCCTCCACGTCCCAAATAAAAACCTAATATAAAAAAAATTCAAGCAAAAGATCAAGCAGTTCTTGGGTAAATAAATTTCTAAATAATGTGTATCAAAAGAGAAGATAAACCTAAATAACACTTGCTACAAATACACTAATGTAAAACAATATGCAAAGAGTCAGGACAGATGCCTGGATACAAATACAGGGTAGGGTACAACAGAATCAAGTTCCATATTGAATATAAAAACATAGAACCCATTTCAAAAGCAAGAAAAGAGATAAGTATATGATAATTTAAACCAAGATTTTAAAATTATACAGGCTCTTGTTAAGTAACGTGCTAAAGACCTTCATGTGCTGCTTAAGCACTTTTGACCTCATTAATGGAATTAACTACAACTGAGAATTATAGAAAGTTCACCTGCTCAGACAGGTAAAGTGTTGCATGCATAATCCACATATGTGCATGCAACAATTCGCGGAATAGCCGCGTTATGCAATGAAGGAATAAGGGTCGTATGCGGATAATAATAGGTCCACATGGACGTCCGAGCTGGCATGGGAAAGAGGAGTACGTGAGTTCGCTGAGCAAAGGCACAGGGGAATATAGGCGGATGCGGTGTGCATTGCGTGAACTATAAAAGGAGGGACCACACTCTCATTTTGTTATGTTAGTTGTGTGATTGTTGATTTGGGCTAGGATCCGTGATCCGTAGCAGTTCTGAGTTTTCATTCTCATTGTTATCGTGGAGTTATTGCTTTGTTGTTGCTAATTGTAATTCCTCTTTTGCAATATACATTCGATTTCCCAGATCTATCTATCTTAGCTCGATTACTCTGTTGCGTGAAGTTGTGTTGCTTGCTTTTGCTGTGTGATTTGCAGTGATCGTTGCGGTCTCGCTGGCTTCGAGCTCGAATCGCAACAAGTGGTATCCAGAGCTACCGGTTCTCGGTGAAATGACGCCGGTGAGCACGAGGGGATCGACAGAGGCGGAGAGGAAGGTGATGGAGTCGGAGAGGCGGGTGATGGAAATGATTGTGGAATTGGGTCAGAAACAGGAGAGAGCGGAGCCGAGAATGGAGGAGATGATGAAAACGATTGTGGCGATAAACGTACAGAATCAGACGGCGGGAGTGAGAGGGGAACGGGAGGTCGTAGGCGATGGTGGAGGTAAGAATGAAGGGGGAAATGATCTCGGCCGATCTACTCGGTAAGAATTCCCTAAGTTTGATGGAACTGGACTAGAAGGTTGGGTGATGAGATCGGAGTTCTTCTTCGAAATCGCGAAGGTGACGGAGGATAGGGAAAAGGTGAAAACAGCAGCGCTGCACCTAGAGGGGAAGGCATTGCAACGGCACCGGGGGTTTGTGAGTTTGCAAGGGGAAGGAGCCTACGCAGATTGGGGTGGATATGTGAGAGCTATGTCAGCGCGGTTTGGGACACACGCCTATGAAGATCCATTAGCTGATCTGAGAAATTTGAGGCAAACCAATTCGTTGCCGGAGTACATGGACGAATTTGATGAGTTATACCCGAGATCAAAGGTGTCGGGAGAGCAGGCGCTCAGTTTCTTCCTGTCCGGGCTTGTGGATGAGTTACAGCTGCCCGTGAGGATGTTTAAGCCGCAAAGCTTAGACGATGCTTATGCCTTAGCCAAGCTGCAGGATCTCACTGTCAAGGCGATGCAGAGCAAGCCTAAAGTGAGCCAAGGGGGAGGTTCGCAGGGGAGCAGTTACAGTGCGAATAACAAATCACTGACGGTGACTACCACCAACTACAAGCCGAGTGGAAGTACGGGCGGCTATGGGAGCATTAAGGAGAGTGATAGAGGGAATTCAACGAGACCACCACTTAGACTTCCAAGTAAGGAAATGGATGAGAGAAAGGCTAAGGGCCTCTGCTTTTGGTGCCCAGAGAAATTCACACCGAATCACCGCTGCTCTAAAAGGAAATCCTACGTGATGCAATTGCTTGAGGAATTGAAGCAAGAAGAGTCTGAGGAGCAGGAAGAGGAGGATGATTGTGAAGCTGCCCAGGACTTGCAGCTATCTTTGCATGCTATGTGGGGAATTAATGGGGAAAGAATTATGAGGATGAGGGGAGTTTGTCAGAAAAAATACCTTAGAGTTTTGGTGGATACAGGAAGCGCGCACAACTTTTTGAGCCACATAGCTGATAAGATCAAATGCAAGTGGACACAAGTAGCACCCGCAGCAGTTGAGGTAGCCAACGGGCAACTACTGCAGTGCACAAAAAAATGCAAGGAGTTTCAATGGGAAATGCAGGGTTCTAAATTCACTACTGAGGTTCATGTTATTAACTTGGAAACCTATGATTTGATATTGGGAGTGACTTGGCTATCTACATTGGGGAATATTGGCTGGAATTTTAACACACTCAGTATGGTGTTCAAGTTAGATGGTCAGTTGTATCAGCTGCAGGGAGAGAAGTGGAATTCTAAGGAGAAGCAGCTCAATTGCATCCAACTAATAACTCAAGAGGAGGTCTCTGGTCAACCAGTAAAAATGAGCCAAGTGGTGACAGCGGTGGAGGGAATTACTTGGCAATGTAATGGAATAGGTAAGGAAGAAATGTGGCCTGAGTTGGAACAACTACTTGAGGAGTTTGCTGAGATTTTTGAAGAACCTAAAGGCCTACCACCACAAAGGGAGCTGGACCATAAGATCATTCTGAAGGAGGGAACTGAGCCTATCAATGTGAGGCCCTATAAGTATGCAGCTCATCAGAAAGATGCTATTGAAACAATGATTAAGGAAATGCTAGAAGCCGGGGTTATAAGGAACAGCAAGAGCTCTTATGCTAGCCTTATAGTCTTGGTGAAGAAAAAGGATAATACTTGGAGAATGTGTGTAGATTACAGGGCTTTGAATGCAGCCACTGTGAAGGATAAATATCCTATTCCTGTGATTGAAGAGCTGTTGGATGAGCTAGGAGCGGCTGGTTGGTTCACAAAAATTGATCTCAGGTCAGGTTATTGGCAGGTCAGGATGAATCTGGAGGATGTGCACAAAACTGCTTTTAAATCCCATGAGGGCCACTATAAGTTTATTGTCATGCCCTTCGGCTTGACAAACACACCAGCTACTTTTCAGAACTTGATGAACACCATATTCAGGAAGTACTTGCGGAAGTTCGTGTTGGTATTCTTCGATGACATATTGGTATATAGCCGAAGCCAAGCTGAACATGTTGGGCATCTTAGGGTGGTGTTGGAGTTAATGAGAGAGCATTCTCTTCTAGCTAAGAGGTCCAAGTGTGTTTTTGGTGGAAAGGAGGTGGAATTTTAGGCCATATAATATCAGAGAACGGGGTGGCTACAGATGAAGCTAAGATTAAGGCTGTCAAAAACTGGCCTCAGCCTAAAACGGTTAAACAGGTTCGGAGCTTCTTGGGTCTAACGGGGTATTACATGCGATTTGTTCAGGGCGATGGTGCTATAGCAAAGCCTCTGGTGGAAGTTATCACAGGGTCGACCTTTGAATGGACAGAAGCAGCCCAGGCAGCCTTTGAAAAGTTGAAATTCTTGATGAGTTCAACCCCTGTTTTGGCCTTACCGGATTTCTCCAAGGACTTTGTGGTGGAAACTGATGCATCTGGGGTGGGAATAGGAGCAGTATTGATGCAAGAGGGGCATCCAATTGCCTTCATCAGCAAGGTATTATCTCCTAGGTATCAGTCCTTATCAGTGTATGAGAAGGAATTATTGGCTATTCTCTTGGCCGTGAAAAAGTGGTATCACTATTTGCAATGCAGAAAGTTCGTGATTATGACTGATCATCAAAGCTTGAAGTACCTTTTGGAGCAGAAACTCACTACACCTACACAACAAGCTTGGATGGCTAAGCTAATGCACTTCGACTATGAAATTAAGTATAGGAGAGGAGTAGAGAACTCTGCAGCTGATGCCCTCTCAAGAGTTCCTGAAATTATGGTTTATGCTCTCACCTCTTACATCATTCCCTTGGAACTCATAGCTAAAATCAAATCTACATGGGAGAAGGATCTGCAGCTACAACAGGTTATCTCAGAAAAACAGCAACACCTAGAATCCCATCCGAAATTTAGTTGGCAGAAAGGGGAGTTGAGGAGATATGGGAAGTTAGTGGTGGGAAATGACATCCAGTTGAAGGCACAAATATTGGCAATATTTCATGAGTCTGCTCTAGGGGGGCATTCTGGGGGGCATTTTGGGGCTCTGCCTACTTATAAGAGGCTATCAGCCTTACTATATTGGCCTAAGATGATGAAGGAAGTAAGGGAGTTTGTGAGGCTCTGTGTCGTTTGTCAAAGATTCAAGGCAGGAAACTCTCCCCCTGCTGGGCTACTACAGCCATTGCCTACTCCAACTTCACTCTTTACTGACTTAACTATGGATTTTGTGGAGGCTTTGCCAACTTCTCAATGGAAAAATGCCATACTGGTGGTAGTGGACAGGCTGAGCAAGTACGCTCATTTCGTGGCAATGACTCACCCTTTTACCTCTAAACAAGTGGCTAAAACTTTTATGAATTCAGTTTTTAAGCTTCATGGGATGCCACTAAAGATAGTCAGTGACCGGGGTGCAACGTTCATGAGTGCTTTTTGGGCTGACTTCTTTGCCTTGTTGGGAGTCGATCTCCTGTACTCCACAGCCTATCATCCGGAGACAGATGGCCAGTCCGAAGTAGTTAACCGATGCTTGCAATGCTATTTAAGGTGTTCAGTTGGGGAGAAGCCGCATTCATGGCATCAATGGTTAGGTCTCACCGAGTATTGGTATAATACCTCGTACCATTCGAGCATCAAAATGACTCCCTTCGAGGCTCTGTATGGGTATGCTCCACCTCTACATGTGCCGTATTTGCCCGGGGTTTCACGGGTGGAGGCAGTAGATATTGCGTTACGGGACAGAGAGGAAATGATTTCAGTGCTCAAAGCGAATATGCAGAAGGCTGCGGACCGGATGCAAAGGCAAGCCAACAAGCACAGGGTGGATCGCGAGTATGAAATTGGTGATTGGGTGTGGCTGATGCTGCAGGATTATCGACCAGTGTTGTCAAAAACGCGCCCGGGGCGCGCTCGGGGCGCGGGTTGCCATGATCGAGGCCGGCTTCGCCCCAACATGGGTGAGCCGAGCGAGATACGTGGGGCGCCGTCGGGGCGCGCTCAGGGCGGTTGGGGCGCGCTCGGAGCGGTCGGGGCGACTGGAGCAACTGCTAGGGCGACGATGGCCGTGAATCTGTTTTGTGTAGAGGGAGGAGAAATATGACTTGTTTTCCTTTTTTAATACTAGTACTTTTAATATGGAGTAATATTTTGATAAAATCGAGGCATTACACCGCCTCTTTGCCCATTAAATCATTCCAACTTTTTACTTTTCCTCTTTTCTATACTTCAACTTTTTACTTTTCCTCATTTCTATACTGCTATTAATTTATTATTTCTTCCAATCTTTCATCTTTCCAAAATGACTCTATTATAAAATTGAACTTTAAAAATATTTTTTTTCCTGTTATGTAAATATAAGTATTTTTATTATAGTGAATTATCTTTAATCATTATTATTACTAATATATAAATAATAAATAATTTTGCGCCCCGATTCGTGGGTCCCTCGCCCCGGCGCCCCATCGCCCGCGACCCGGGGTCCAGCCTCATCGCCCCGGACCGACCCGCGACCCTAACAACACTGTTAACGACAAAAGTCCATCCGAGGCAAGCAACATAAATTTGAACCGAAGTTTTTTGGGCCATACCAAATTCTGGACAAGATCGGCAAGGTGGCTTATAGGCTGAATCTTCCTCCATCAGCCACCATCCACAATGTGTTCCATGTTTCTCTACTTAGGCCGGCTTCTCAACCTACTGGTCCGGTGCCCAACCTACCTGCTATATCTCACATTAAGGATGCTCTGCCGCAAGCTATACTTGAACGAAAAATGGTGAAGAGGCACAATCAAACTGTTACTCAGTGGCTCATACATTGGGAAGGGTATCACCCGCGGATGCTTCGTGGGAATATGCGGATGAAATCAAAGCACGTTTTCCTTGGTTCCTTGAGGACAAGGAACCTTAAGGGGGATATTGTTGCATGCATAATCCACATATGTGCATGCAACAATTCGCAGAATAGCCGCGTTATGCAATGAAGGAATAAGGGTCGTATGCGGATAATAGTAATAGGTCCACGTGGACGTCCGAGCTGGCATGGGAAAGGGGAGTACGTGAGTTCGCTGAGCAAAGGCACAGGGGAATATAGGCGGATGCGGTGTGCATTGCGTGAACTATAAAAGGAGGGACCACACTCTCATTTTGTTATGTTAGTTGTGTGATTGTTGATTTGGGCTAGGATCCGTGATCCGTAGCAGTTCTTAGTTTTCATTCTCATTGTTATTGTGGAGTTATTGCTTTGTTGTTGCTAATTGTAATTCCTCTTTTGCAATATACATTCGATTTCCCAGATCTATCTATCTTAGCTCGATTACTCTGTTGCGTGAGGTTGTGTTGCTTGCTTTTGCTGTGTGATTTGCAGTGATCGTTGCGGTCTCGCTGGCTTTGAGCTCGAATCGCAACATAAAGTCGTTGTATGTTCTTTTGAGCTCCTCGTTCAAGAACAGGCCCCCAGCTGCAAAAAAAGGAAGTTGAAATATTTTGATAATAATTAAAACAGAGGCATTTGAAGTAAGACAGAATTCAAGAAAACACAAGGCACCAAATGTGAAATTCATGAGGCGTAAAACCCTAAGTTTGGGAGACGTAAAACTTTTTTTTTCTGAGCAGTAAATGTAATTGCGGGATTAAAGATAAACAAGATATAGATTCGCAGAAGTTGCTGTGTTCAAGAATGCGCCAAACAGAAAAGGAGCAAGTGCTAAAGGCGTACCGGCAGGAGAGAGAGGGCCAGGTAAGATTGTGAGAGGCGATCCAATCATAAAGCACGGGGACGAGCTGTGCTTCCAGTGGTTATAACCCTCGTTAACGGCGGGCTTCCTCTTGTGGGAGGCAGACGGTTTAATTCTGGAGGGCGTTCCGGCGGCATCTTTGCCCTTGCCCATGGAGGATGTCGTCGATCGCTTCAGCCTCCCGCGCTTCCTTGGTGGAGTCCTTTCCATTTTCGACTTGTGTTTGTATTTTGGTTCCCCCCCTTTTTTCTCTCTCTCTCTTCTAATTTTGATTTGATTTTCTTCATCCGCTCCTCACTATTTAAAGCACCTCACTAACTAACTCGCATTTCATGGAGTAACCGTCATTTTCTTGCTCATAAAAACTCTTTCTTTATGAGATGTTTTAAAGGCTTATATATAAAGCTACAAGATATAAAACGCTCATTCCTTTTGTTTTATATTTAAGCAACAAAAAATTGAAGAATGCAACAAGATCAGTAAATTGTCGAATCAAATCGTGGCTCGTAGAAGCAGACTTGGCTGTTGTAGGATTGAAGATCGCATCCAGCAATCCAAGACCACGCCTTCTTATCCACGTCGTACAGAAGACCTTTCCCTTGGTTCCACGACGTGAAGCATATCAAATTGTCCTGTCCGAAGCATTCAAATCTCTCGGCTGAGAGTCTCAGAAGAGATCGAAAGAACTTTGGTGGCATCTACACACCTCGGCCAAAATAAATTTTGTATGATCAAGCTCCCAAATCCTCATACTCTGCAGAGTACTGTACAGTCCGATTCTTCCAACTAGAAACAGGCGTTTCTGAGTCCCGGCCACCAAATATCCATCCAACAAAGACCGGGGGAACTTTGCAGGTATGTGCTCCCAGTACCCTGTATCGAGCCGATACATCATTGACTGAGTGGTGAAAGAGTCTCCAGATACAATCTTGAGTTGCAGAAAGCCATTTTTGAGGAGCACATGTTCACAGCAGGCATGGTTTGGTGAATTGACCATTTGTCGAGCTTTGAGTCATATACTTCAGTGGGCAATGACTTGTCGCCATAGATATCGCTAGTGGCTATGACTTTAAACAATCGATCCTTCCTATCAACAACCATAATCAACTGCCTCTGCTGATTAGAGCATCTCCAGTGGTCGGCGAGCGAGCGGCTCGCCGATTTTTGGCGCTCGACGAACTATTGCAGCCGGCGAGCGCCAAATCGGCGAGAATTTCGGCGAGGCTACGCCGATTCTCTCGCCGATCGGCTCGCCGCTATTGCAGTCTCCCGATCGGCGAGGAACCGGCGAGCGATTTTTTTTTTAAAATTTTCGAAACACTATATATACGCAATTTGCACGACATTTTCATTCACACCACTTGTTTTCTGTACAAGATCAACAACAAAGCAAAATGAGTAACGCGGGTGGTAGTAGTAGTGGTAGTGGTGGGGATGCTGAGGAGTACGAACGGCGTTTGAACGAACATTTGGATGCCTATACGTCCCGAGAGATAGACCGGCTGCTACAACGGGCTTCGCAGCCGGCGGTACCTCAACCTCGACCCGTTGTCCACCGCCGAGCAGTGATTGACCGGGATCACGTAGCTGCACATCAGCGGCTATACGAAGACTACTTCGCACCGGAGCCGCGGTTTAACGCCAACCTTTTCAGGCGGCGTTTTAGGATGAGCAGGGCCTTGTTTATGCGTATTGTCGACGCTTTGGAACGTCGATATCTGTGTTTCCGCTTCAGGCACGATGCGGCTGGCAGACCCGGCCACACACCTATTCAAAAGTGCACTGCGGCAATCAGGCAGCTGGCCTACGGAGGCGCGGCAGACATGTGGGACGAGTACCTCCACATCGGCAAGACGACTGCCCTTGAATGTATGAAGTATTTTTGTCAGGGCGTGGTTGAAATATTCGGTGAGCAGTACCTTCGAAGCCCAACCCCCGAAGACTGCCAGGAGCTGATGCACGGGGAGAAGCATGGGTTCCCCGGTATGTTAGGCAACATAGATTGTATGCATTGGGAGTGGAAGAACTGCCCTGCTGCCTGGAAAGGGTTCTACACGACCGGCTACAAGGGAAACACTGTGGATGCTCTTATAATGCAAACTTGGCAAAGTCCTCCAAGTTTGTGTTAACGGGTTACAAACCAACGTCTTGAAAGTTGTACCATCCATTCCCGAGAAACACACCAGACCCCCGGAAGAGCCAACCAACCAGAAAGCCCACGGTGGTAGAAAATTAAACGGAATCCTGAACCACTGCTTCATTGGCAAGCTGAACACGGAGCACTGAAGAATCTGTGGATTCCTCCAATAAGTAAGAAGGCAAGGCCCGTGAGACGGTACCTGTGAATGAAATCTCAGAAAGCTATTATCCTGCAAAATCGAGTTCCATCTTTTGCAAACAGAACGGAGCCTAAATATCATGGACGGTGGAATTCTAGCCAGAATCTCATTCAATAAATCCTCAGGCAGCATAGCCCAAATGGTATCCTCCATGCATACATCTGGCCGAACAAATTTACAAAATGTTGTCTCAGTTTCTTCGTCCAAACCCCGGGGTTTCGTCTTAATGACTTTCTGCCTGGAAGGGCTTGTGTTCCTAGACCCCAATCGGCCGAGAGGGCTAGTATTCTTAGCTCCACTGCTCCCATAGGTCATCTGCCGGAGAAAGCGCTCGTCCTCACCACACGAACTACTTCTCGCCAATCTAAAACTCAACATTCTGGACCCGGGTTCAGATGCCTCCCCTAATTCAATCATTGCATAAACATTCAAAGACTACTCCGCTCACTGATCCCCAATGCCCAAAATCTTGCTCCACACTCTTGGAACCCTGATTAGCTCCAATTCAGCTGAGGTAATTGAACATTACCAAGTTATCAAACATAAAAGGACCAAGAATTTCATAACAAATCACACTGCCTCTCAACAAACATATCTAATAACCCGATTCAAACAATAAGGCTATCAGATTAGAAAGCTAGAGTTGCTGCATAAGTAGGCAATCTGATGAAATTGGGAAGTGGAATGCGCAGCATAAAACAAGCTAAGTAACAAAAGCAATGCTCGATCAATTAGATCACAACCCAAGTCTTTGAAGTGCAAAATCGAATCAGTTAGGCAGAAAGACTGAATCTTTTGAAGCAAAATGGTAGTATTAGAAATCAGTTTAGCAGAAAGACTGAATTTTGACGCAAGTCTGAGATGATGAATTACCTTTCTGTAGTTGAAAACTCTGATTATGACGGAAGGTCAGCAGATTTCCTCCAAAATTGTAAAATTCGTCAATTCGAATGCAATCAATGTTTTCATTCCAATCGCCTCTATCTGATCGTCTTTTGATTTTTGAATATATATAGGTGCGAATCACCTCAATTCAATAATATTTGATCATAGATTAGTGTATAATCTGCAGAATCAGTACAAAAAAATTTGGTAAGTGTTGGTATAACTAAATTTTTTATTTGAAGTAACTGACCAAAACATTTGACTCGTAATCAATTTATAAAATGTAAAATAAGTTCCAAAAAAGGTTATATGTATAAGGGATGTATTAATCTGACAAAAAAAATTTTATTGTAACACCATACCATTATTTTAGACTTTAAAAAATTAAACTCTTGATTATGATTTAATTTTCATAATCCTATAAGTAACAGTAGTATTTTTTTCAAAAATATATGCTGTAATTCGTTATTTTTAATTTACATTTTCAATTTTAACTGTATTTTATTTTAGTCAAACGCCCATTATTATGTATTCGAATATTGAGAATATTTCAGATGGGATTCAAGTGCTATTTGTGAAATTTGACGGAAAATAATTTGTTATGGCCCAAAAAATGTATATATCTACTACTAACATTTCACAATATTCCTTTGAGTTTTTCTTCTGTTTTTTTTTTGTGAAATTTGAATGAATTTTGTTTTATATAGTTCAAAAACTTGGTAGAACCAAATCGATTAAAAACGTATAGTGAAATGTTATTTATTTAAATGTTTTCATTGAAATTAACAATTTTAGAGTCACACGGCTAAGAAAATAATTTAGAGATTTTTATTTGAGATCGGATTCAAAGAATATTAATAACCAGGGAAGCAAGCTCCAACTCATGTTCATTTTTACGTGTGTAGTACTCCCTCTGTCTCGTTACAAGTGAGACGTTTCTTTTCGGCCGTTGTTTTGCGAAGATGATAATAAATAGTTATAATAAAGATAAAGTAAAGTAAGAAAGAAAATAATTGTGACATCTCTAACCCAAAGAAATACATCATTTTGCATATTTACATATTTCATTTGCAATGGCATATTTTGTGTTCATTTGCAATATATATATATATATATATATATATATATATATATTGATCAAGATATAACTAATCTTAAGTGTATAACTAGAGAACAAATCTCAGCCACACATCTTAATGGAACAAATATTATTTATTTTAATAATATAAAATAGGCAAAGGGTATTTTCGTAAATTATATTATGAAATTTAAATATGGGATCAAATTACTCGGTTTGTTCTCTCCTTCACGTCTAAAATGGCAACCTCCCTCTCGAGCATCTGAACACTGGCTCTGTCCCTCCCCCTCCGCTTCCTGTACAAAAGCGGCGGCGGAATGTGCTTTCCTCTCTGTGGCGGAGCTGCAGCAGGCTCCGCCCACTCCGACGCCAGCCCTCTGGTGCTCGTCCCTGCGATTACGTCAAAGTAGTCTGCAATTCTAGCATCTTGGCCGTCCAATTTCTGGAGCTGGGATTCGAGGAATTGGATACTCTTGGCAGTGATGATGCCGCCTCCATTACGCCTGAGTATGGCTTGTTGCGGTCGTCCATTGCTTGAATCGCGGTTTCCTCACGGATCGTCGGAGAATCGCACGCAGTGGATGTGTTTTGCGAGTTTTAAGAGAGAGAAAGTTGGTGCTAACTATGTTGATACAGATCTGTAAGCAGAGATTTGGGTGAAGAAGAAAATTAAAGGAATATTTTTGTAAATCTTATGCTACTAAATATTCATTTCTGAGAGAGACAACTTTCATTCCTATGTATTGCAAAAGAAATTAATTGCTTTACGCGTGAAGGATTGCTTCATTTATTCGTTTAATCTCAAAGCGATTAATACAGTAATAAAAGAGGTATAAATTGGGAAACAAAAAAATACGGATAAAATATTTGATTGATATATTGATTACTTGTTGTCATCGCTTTGATTTTTGACATGATTTTACTTCACTCTTATTTACAAAACACATCACTCTTATTCTGATTTTACTTCACTCTTGTTTACAAAACACATCACTCTTATTCCGATTTTACTTCACTCTTGTTTACAAAACACATCACTCTTATTCTGATTTTACTTCACTCTTGTTTACAAAACACATCACTCTTATTCTGATTTTACTTCACTCTTGTTTACAAAACACAAAGAACAACACATAAATATGAAGTGATCTAATTCCAAACTCAAGCACCATCAAGATTCAAGAAATCAAATTCTCATAATAGTAGTGATCAAAAATAAATCCTATTGCAGCAAACACAAAATTGAAGCAAATTAAGTGCATTATTTAGCAACAATTATCCAAAACTGAAACTTTAATCAACAAAAATCAATGATTTATGTGAGCATGGAAGTAGAATATGACAGCAGCAGCAGTGGCAATGGCTGTGACCATCCACCTCCTTCCACCGCCGATCTCCCTAATCACCATCTCATTCTCATCAAAGCACCTCTGCATTTCCTCCTCCGCCAAATCTTCCGATTCTAATTTCTCCACAATCCTTTCCAAAACCTGGATTCTCTCATCTCTAGCATTTAATTCCACCATCAGCTACGTCTTTTTCCTCCAATTCAGCGTCCGATTCCTGCAGAACGTGACGGCGACGGCGACGGCGACGCCAACATCGACGAGAAGGTTGAATCGCACGAATTTTGCAGAAGAGAGAAGAGAAAGTTGAATCGCGCGACGAGGTTGAATCTCTTACGTACATCCATCTTTTCCATCACATTTTTGCTCTACATTTCGTAGTAATAAAAGCACGTCAACATAGTGTAACATTCGTTTCTAAATAATGACATTTCGAACCTGGCTTTGTAAAGCCTTACCTTGTTGTTGTCATAAACTACTACCATTGTTGTTGGCACTGGAGTTGCTGTGACAGGCAAGCCATCATTTGATTTGGCATTCAAACCCTCATTCACGAAATCATCATCGACATCTATTTCTTTAAACGCATCCAATACAGACTGTATTTCCGCCTCCACACTAAAATTCTATTCAGCAAAGTATATGTAAACATTTTGTTTCAACTATTACCAATAAACAAAAAGTCATACTTTTAATCAAAATTTGTACATGTACTCCAACATCACTTGGCTGATTATCTTGATGTAGCCTGGAATTGCTAGTTGTGTTTTGTACATAATGGTCTGCGGTTGTCGTCGTAAGAACACCCTGACAGTTGTAGTAGACGACTCCAGTCTTTGGCTGAAATACTTCAGCCAATCTCAATATTGATTTCATATTATAGAGAATTTGGTTCATCATATATGATCATCCATTACACAATAAGCAATTGGTTCATATAAATTTATACATGTACTCCATTATCCTTTGGCTCCTTTTCTTGACGTAGTATGTCGACGGACGTTGTGTTTTGTTCGATATGGACAGCGGTTGGTGTCATATACACGTCCTGTCAATTGTATTACCCGAATTCAGTAAATGGCTAGATTTCTTCATCCCGATACCGACTTTGTTACATATTATGAAGAATTTGGTTCATCAAATTTGCTCTATCATTAACTAATCAACAATAGGTTAACAGTAGTTCAGTGCAATCGGACTATGTTTCAGACTATAGAACAAATTAGCTCCCCGAATGCGATTACAATATTTCGAGAAAAAAAGTTCATTCATTTAACATTTACGTTCATCCTCAAGACATATTATTTCAAAACAATCTAATAAGTCCAAAACAATTTTGCAAGAGAGTTATTTACATTATCCAGAACGCATGTTTGGCATTTTTGTTTTGAAGAACGAGACTCATTTGAGAAGCAGTGTTTTAAATTAACGCAACTTGTTGGTGTAGTACGATCCTGCCAATTGTTACATAGTAAAAAAATTAAAGATATCCCCAATCAATCACACCACACGAAAAGAAAGTATATTAGGTGCGAGGGAGTTGAATCATTATACAAATTACATATTAATTTGGTTCGCATACAGTTCATCAGGGGCCATATTTAATTAATTACATACCATGGTTAGATGTGTACGAATTACATTCCCCGTTAACAATTACCAAAAAAATAAAATTAACATCACCACAACAATTGACAAGTCAGTCTTCAACCTACCTGTTTACCACCAACGTCAAAACCATGATCGAATGATGGTCCATCAGTTGCCCATCTCTTCCTTGCCTCAGCCACGTGCATCACCTTCTCCAAGACAGAAAGAAATTCAAGATTGACAATTTCTTCTTCCTCCATAGCTTGCGTCATCTTTTCTACTTGATTCGCATCATCTTCTGGCTCCATTTCGTGCACGCCTATCATCTTCAATGAAGCCTTTGCTGCAATTTTGGAGCACTGGTCATCCTTCACATCAATAGAGACCTCTTCCATCATTCTCATCAGTTCGGCAATGGCATCTGCAGTCTTGTCCATGGTAGCCATAAAAGCACGCCTACGTTTTTCACGTGCATTACCAATAACGCTCCCCTATATATATATATGGATGTAATCAAATGCAAACCATATATATTGTACAAACCCTATATATCACTACATTATGTGTGTGTGTGTGTGTGTGTGTGTACACAGAGGCAATGGGACCTTCGGGTCATATACAATGGAATCCTGGGCAGATACCATACTTGATTTGTCACAGAATAATAAACTGAACAAAGTGGCATGTGCATATGTATATGAATTTGTTTTTAAATATTTGTTGGTTATTGCTATATATTGGTTAAAGAATATGTGTGATATTTGGGATATGGAATTAAAGGTAAGGTTTATATACACTGAGTTGTGGCTCATATAAACCAATAATATTTTTCAGGAATAAGATATCAGTGAAGTTTTTGATTGACATGGGTCGTAGGAATTGCACGTGTTGTCAGGTTCGGCGGCTGGCGCGTTTTGACAACCTTCTTTTCCTCATCATTTTTGCATGTAGATAAATGTATAGTATATCGAGCGGTGAGAGGGTCTCACTACTGTTCAGAATGTTTTGAATTATGTACCTGATAAATGTGTGTTTTTTAACTTAGTAATATGTGTGTTTATGTAGTCGACACGTGGGTTATTTATTTTTAAATTTTGAATTTATTTATTCTATGTGCATACGTCATAGGGGGTTGGGTGTGACAATAATATAGAAGAGAATCGTATATACATTATTCTCTTACTTAATTTACTACCTCTTCATTTTAACTACTCCCTCCGTCCCAGATAATTCGTCCCAGTATTCCATTTTAGTCCGTCCCACTTCAAACTTTCCATTTTTGGCAACAAATTACTCCACTCCTAATCAACCCTCGGCTACCCAAATTACCCAAATTCAACTTCATTTCATCTCCTTCAACTTCAAATTCAATACTCCACCGATTCCCCTTCTTCCTCTTAATTGCTGGTTCACCTACCCCAATTGCACCATTTACTCCACTTCATTGCACCATTTAATCTCCTTCTCCACACAACCTATTCCCCTTCTTCCTCCATAATCTCCCTCTGAAAACCCTAGATCTACAAAACGCCTCCACCATTTTCATCCGCCTCCACACAAAATCGAACCCCATCAGGTCCAAATACTGGACCTACGCTTTCTGAAAACCCTAAATCTACGGCGATGGGTGATCATTCTGACTCTCCTGGCATTTTATCGGCCGATCTGGACGTTCTCGTCGTCCCAGAGACGCCAGAGTATATGTGGGGTTCCCCCTCCGCCATCGATGAGTCTGTCGTCGCCGGAACCCTAGCTGAAACTGTTGTTCCCGAAACCCAACTGGAATCCTTCATTCCCGTTGATGTTTGGCCTTCTCAATCCGCCATCGATTACTTGGACTGTGGTTGCCCCTACTACGGGCCGCCACCAAAAGCCCCACTCTACAACCGTGTACCACCACCTGCCTCCGATGGTCCACCAGCCACCCCCTCCGATGGTCCACCAGCCACCCCCTCCGATGGTCCACCAGCCACCCCCTCCGATCCAGCTCAAGCCCCTCCCGTCGTGTATTCGGACTTTGAGAGGCAGATGCTTGCCATTTTGCTGCCTGGTTATTTAGATTTAATCTAAATGTATTGTCCCTCACATTTGTTGGGTTGGGTTAGAGGCTGTGGTTTTTTTATAGGGTTGGAGGCTGGTTGTTTTTTTTTGTGTGGGTTAGAGGCTGGTGGTTTGTTGGTATGGGTTGGAGGCTGGTGGTTTTTTGGTGTGGGTTTGAGGCTGGTAGTTTGTTGGTATTGGTTTGTTGTAGGCTGTGGTTTGTTGGTATGGGTTTGTTGGAGGCTGTGGTTGTTGGTATGTGTTGGAGGCTGTGGTTGTTGGTATGTGTTGGAGGTTTGATGTTGTGTTGGCTGCTGTGGTTTCATTTGTTGATTGAATGTTGCTGGTTTGTTGGCTGCTGTGGTTAAACTAGTTGATTGAATGTTGCTGTTTATTGTGTTGATCATACCCTATGATGATTTGCAGTGTGTTGTTATTATAGATATGTGTTGAATATTAAGCCACCCCTATTGTTTGGTTAGGAGGCTTACTTGTGAGTTGATATAAACAGCAATATCTGAGGGAAATAAAAACCACACACTGACTTTACAACAGCCACCCCTTTACATGGTTAGGAGGCTGTTTTGGTAGTATCCCCAGCCCTATGATGACAATGTTCTGAGGGATTAGGATTTTAGAAGCCACCCCTACATATGTAGGTTTGGAGGCTTTACAAAAGTGTACAAAAAACAGTTGATAGCATAAGCCACACCTAATCTTGAGGCTTCCACATTCAACTGCCAAAAAATGTTCCTTACCTTACTGATCTTAGAACCCTACAACTCTACTGATACTTGAGATGTCATATGAGGTGATCTCATTATTTTCAGGCTGCTGGAGGTATTCCACTGCAGCTTTCACTATGTGTTCTTCAACCTCCAATGTCTTTGGCAGTATCCCCAGCCTTGTCAACCTTTCTTTGTTAATGTGTGGAGTTTTGTAGCCATTCCCCCCTTCCCCCTTCAAAATCTCAGTTAAACATCCTTGAAGAGTCAGAAAAACCTTGTTCAATGTTCCTGCACTAAGTTCATCAAAGACTGCTTGCACATTAGCCACTAACTCATCCACTCCCCTAGCCAATTTGTCATCCTGTATAGACTGGATGGCCCTGAAAAATCCTAAATCCAAGACATTACAATCAGGAGAGTTAGATGGCTGGCAAATGATATGGAATCTGAACCCATCTGTGTTTGCAACTGACTGAAATTCTGCATCATTATGCATGATGTGAGGTCTGGCATTGTCTTGTTGGATGAATATGTCCTTGCTTATGTTATCTGGCCATTTAGCCTTGATTGCTGGTATGATCTGCATCATTATCTAAGTGTGTGAGGTCTGGAGTATGATTAGATACAGTTTGACTTAAAAAATTGATGCAAAAATAGTGTACCTTATGAATAAGGCATTCTCTCATTACATCCTTGTTCACTGATTGAATGGGCTTGGTCTCCAAGGTGCCTCTTGGCCTGTTCTTTGATTTTCTCATTGCTGGCTCTTGTGTTGTGAATGGCAAGATGGCTATTTTTCCATCGAATATGACATCTCCACTGTCTCCAACGTATGGTCTACACACTGCACACATAAACATCACTTTTGCGATGAACCTCTTTGACTTGCATGACCTATATGGTTCTTCCTCATCTGGCAGCAGGTAGTACCTATCTGTAGTCTTTGTCATGAAAAATCATTTTTCATCTATATGCACTACGTTGTGCATTGAGTGGTATTTGAGCATACCATTGTTAACAACAGGCTGCACATGAGTTAAGGCCCATTTCATTCTTGATACCTTGTTTACGGCAGTAAGCACCGGCTTAACAGCATTTGTGTGTGGCCTCAGATCTCCACATTTCACCATTCGGCCTACTGTGCTCTTACTTAAATCTAGCTTGAAAGCCATTTTGCGGATGGTGGATCTTTCAAGAACAGACAGAGCTCTTACCCTGTTTGATCTAGCTTAATTTGATCATTGCGCTTGAAGCCTTTAACACGATCTTTTATGCTCACAGGTTCACCACGTTGGATTTGCTTGCTGGCCTCTGCCCAGATTCGATGGACTGTCTTCCTACTCACTCCAAAGTCCTTGGCTGTTTTGACAAAACCTCCATATGGTATTTTACCTAAACGGCTTCCTTGTAGCATGCTTTGTGCTATCAAATTCTTGGTGTTCACTCCTATCATTCGCGAGGCTTTATCTCCGGCTATGTCTCCGGCTGTCTCTCCGGCAGTTTCTCCAGCAGCAGAATCCATAGCCCTATGATGAAAATTTTCTGAGGGCAATACTTCTACAACTCTCCTTTTGTTGTGTAGGTAGTCCTTTTATAGGTAGTGGTAGTTGGTATGGGTTGCTGCTAAGTTCCCTCCATAAAATTTTGGATCTTGGCATTTCCCTCCCAAAACATGCTGTGTGTACTTTGATTCAAAGCTCAATGTTGTATGTTGTGGAGTTGAATGACAAAAGAAATTGACTTCACTGATTCGAATTTGTTAACTGCACAGGTTGACAATTTTTTTTAGCAGCTTGTTTATGTAAGTTTGCTAAGCATTTTGCAATTCTGCCATTTAATCCACATTAATTAAAAATTAAACATTGAATATAAATTTTTAATTATACTCAAATTATAACCAATTCAGGATTTACATGAAATTGGCAATGAAAAAGTAACAAGGTGGGGTCCATTTTCACTACATACTTCAATTAAATCAAAGTCAAACAAACATTTCTTAAAACCCGTGCCCGGTCAAACTGACCCCAATTATCTGGGACGGAGGGAGTATTTATTAGTATCATTTTTGCAAAACAATGTCCGAATTGAAACGCCTCACTTGTAGTGAGACGGAGAGAGTATATATTTGTGGTTCTGTAAAAACTGAATCTTAGATATTTCACCCATTTTGTTTGTTGATTCTTTTTATCAATAAGTACTGTTTAAATCAGAGGATATCACAAATTTTACTGCAACTTAACTTGCAATTCATTAAGAGCAATAATTTGATTAAATTTGAATTGTTTGATTTGTATCACAATATGTTTCAATGATATAAATAACATACTTAAATTAATTAGAATTTCACGCTTGGCCTAATAATGCTCATTCCCAATTCTTTTGGAATGTGAGCTTCAAGCAGAAAACTGATATTCTTGCTCATTATCAACTACTACTACTCCACTTATTTATACCTTCAAAAGATGAAAAGTAACATGGGTATTTTCACAAAAGTCTAATTTCAAAACAATGACTACTTGCATAATCTAGATAAATGACAGTAATTATCAGGGAAGATTGAAATTAATTTCAAAAGCAATACCTCAAATTGCGGCGAATCTCCTTAAAGTCCCGAAAATTACCCCTTTTTTTTTAAGTGTTCGAATGAGAAATATGATTCGTTCCGACGCAGTTAGGGGTAATTATATGTTTCATACGAAATGTTTTGTCTTTGTTTCAATTTAATACAAAAAGTATTAAGTTTATATAGTATTTCATACAAAAAGTTACATTAGTGTTTTAAGTTAATACATTCCGTCAAGTTCCTACAAACACCGTTACTTCCAATTACATCCTACATACACAAAGTTTCATCAATCTTTCAAATTCGTACAAAAAAATTTAAATTAAAACTTTCCATTAATTATTTCAAACACAATTATTTTTATTACTCACAAAAATGAAAAACACATACAAAAAAAATTACCACTCTTCACCATCAAATTAGTGAATTGCATTTTATTGTCAAATTTTTCTCATGTAACAATGGAGAATACGACTAAAAAGATATTGAATCTTTTTTGTAAAAATTAAATATTGACAAAATTAACCATTTTGTAAAGATGAAATATGGACTTATTTTATAGTGTGTTCTATAAAGAATACAATAAAAAAATAGAGTATATTGAGAGACATAATTTTTTTAACCATGATCAATTGCGGGAAGAATTAATATTGACGGTTATTTTTTAGAGTGATTAATTGTGATAAATCTCTAATTATTCTTTTATTATGATGATAAGTTGGATAAAATATAAACTAACTAACGGTGTTTAAAATATTTAACAGAATATATTAACTTAAAACACTAATGTAACTTTTTAAATGAAATATATAAACTTAATACTTTTTGTACTAAATTGAAACAAAGGTAAAATATTTTGTATGAAACATATAATTATCCCACGCAGTTACACAACTTTACCTAATCGGGAATTTTTAAAAATGGATAATCACAATTTAAGTCATAATTTTTTATGAACTTATGATTAAACTAATAACTTAACTTTTGAAATCGAAATATAAAATCACAATGTTAAAATTTTTTCTCAATTATCCAACAATTAGCTAAAATTGAAATTAAATTAGTAAAATAAAATGCAATACGAAAACAAAACCAAACAGTTTTGGATATACAGACATCTTTTAACAATAAACAAAATACAATAATGTTGTTTAGAATTAACATCACTTTGTTATTATGTCGTAGGGGTCCTTGGTTTTCCATATTTATTTCAATTTTGATTAATACAATTAAAAATATTTTAAAAATACTAATATTTTAAAAAATTAGTACTGTACTACATTAACCTAAAATCAAAAGTTTTAAGAATAAATGTCTAAAAAATTACTACAATCTCAAAAATTGATTACCGCCCTAACTCACAGCAGTGTGTGTTGATCAGTAATGGCGGAGAAACCCCTACCAGTTCAGGTTCTCTACTGCGGCGTATGCAGCTTGCCCGCTGAGTTCTGCGAATTCGGACCCGATTTTCAGAAATGCAAGCCCTGGTTGATCCAGAACGCCCCCCAACTTTATCCGGATCTCATTAAAGGTTTTTCGCCCTAATCCTTTTTCTTATTCGCTAATTTTAGTTTTAGGGATTTGCTGCTTCAAGTTCGCTGCTTTTTGATGCCTTTTTCTTCTGTTAATTTTCTCTTCCAATTTTCAGATGCTGGTGAGAAGGACGGATTATCTGATCAGCTTCAGTCTACTTCTATTTCCGATGGTAATACATACTGTTGTGCTTATCTGTGCTTGTGGGTGTATTCATATTCCTGCAAGTTAAGTTTTTTCTATGTGTGTGTTGTTTGTTGTTTGCTATCTCTTTTGGGATACCCTCTGGCATATGTTTTTCTGTGATTAAATTGATTTTCTTGGTTCATGGGGGTTAGTAAATGTGCATTTTTATGAATTCAGGGGTTAAAAGTATTAATTTGTGTTCATTTTTTATGTTGTTCAGTTCATAGAATGTCTGAACAATATGTTCATGAAGCAGACCACAGCATTTTTTGAACTTCTTGTATATCTCTTCTTCTGTTCTAATTATAACGGTTATGTTTACATTGGGGAATCATACTGTTGTGTTCTGGATGGTTAGCTTCATCCCTTCATCCATAATTAAAGTATGTGCTGCATTGTACCATGTATGCTGAATTTCTTACCTCGGTTGCAGCAGGTTCTTTAAAACCCAAGGAAGAAGTCAAACGTCTGCCTGGTGGGAAGATTAAAAAGAAGGTAAGCCTTTCAGTGATCATTCTTCTCAGACCATGGGAAATGTCATTTGTTTGCAGGATTTAGCTCCTTCCACACGTACCTCATAATACCTTTTTGCTTGTGCTATATACATTCATGTGATTGCATCTATGATGGGAAGCTGGGAAAGTCTATATATTTGATTGAACGTCATTCCTTAAGGAGGATTGGTTGGTGCATAATTCGTAGCTACTTCAATAAGTTTTGTCTCGCATTAGCACTATTTTGTCGTTCAGCTTTGAGTTCAGCTTTTGAGGGTTAATATTCAGAATGTGAACTTCCAATCACATTAGCACTATTTTGTCGTTCATTCTTTTTTTGGGCTACATGGGAGTTATTGCGAGGTATGGAGGGAATGCTTGTGTGTAGTTTTTTTTAATTACAAGGATTACAAATTAAAATCAGTCAACTTTTAATTTTCTAGTATATTATTCACAGGATCTATTTTGCTGGGTTGGTATTGACTAGAGTTTATAGATCCATACAATTCAAGTTTTTTTTCTGAAAGCTAGAATTAAAAACTTTTGGTGGATTTGAAGTAGCATAATTATAACAGGTTCGTATCTGTCTGATCATGTGAAACTGATAACATCACACCTGTCCATGGAAAATTATTGCATGCCAGTTGGTGGATACTTATAAATTTACATTTTGTATCTAGTGACTGGTAGTTACAATGAAAATACTAGTTAAAATTCCAAAATTTGTTTTCCTTCCTCAGATCCTTATACATATTTTGACTGATTAATGTATTTCATAAAGTTGCTTGTACTCTTATGTTGGTAGGATAGGATTTAGTGCATAAATCAGCCACTGACACAGCTCATTTATTTTTCACAGGATAAACAAGAAGTTATTATTGAAAAGATGACCCGTAACAAACGAAAATGCATAACTACAGTTAAAGGCCTAGAGCTTTTTGGTAAGGAGGTGTTTCATGTTCTTTTACTATCATATCTAATTCATCTTTCTGATATTTTTATACCATTTTGCAATGCCACGTTACAGGTGTTAAACTAAATGATGCATCAAAGAAGCTTGGCAAAAAATTTGCCACTGGAGCTTCTGTAGTTAAGGTTGGTTGGGTTTTCGGAATTGAAATCCTTTGGACACTGAGCAACTGTGAACGAAATTTGATCCGTTTCATTCTGTAATTCCCACTAGGGCCCTACTGAGAAGGAGCAAATTGATGTTCAAGGAGATATATCCTATGACTTAGTGGAGTTCATAATAGACACCTGGCCAGATGTAATCTCATTTCTCTCAATCATAATTTTGTTTGCTCTATGAATTTACTTTTAAGTAGTTTTGTCTGCCTTTGTGTTGCATATCTAGGATAAGTAATCAATGGCTGCAAAAATGTGGCTGTATCTTATGTAACTTCAGCTAAAGTCGCCTGAACTTTACATGTCTATTGAGGTATAGGAATCTTATAAGACCGAAAATTGGTTAACTATCAGTTCAGGACCCTATGGATGAATTATAGTACTATCAATTTAGGACTAGAAAGATCTATATGATCAATTTAAGGCTGACCTTTTAATGGTGTTAAAAGACCATAAATTCTATCGATTTAGGACTCTAGATAAAAAAATTTATTAATTTGATGACTTATCTTAATGCTATTGAAATATCATCCAATGGAAGCCGATGTGGCTGTCTAATAATAACCACTTCATGCAGACACATCATTTTCTTCATGAGTAAATTAAAAAATTCAAAATACACAATTAAATTTGAATAGCACAATCTTAGTGTTCTGCCTGTGTCATATGAATTTTAGTTGAATTTCGAATGAATTTTAATCGAGAAATCTCCTTGGATACAATTTTGAATGGAAAGGTTTTTCTGATTGCTGCAACTTGGTTGACATGTCCTGATGGAATCGTATGTGGCATGTGTTTTGTTAATAGTTTTTTAGAAGTTTTGTTATTAGTTACTTAGTCAGTTATTTGTTTGATTGAGCCTTGGTGGTCGGTTGCAGATTGCTAAAACCTGCCCCAAGTGAGTGGTGCACTTGTTGCTTTGATGCTGCTTTTTTTTGTTAATAATATGAATAATCTTTTAAATGATTCAAATTGGTGATGGTGATTGCGTAGTCGGATATTAAGAAAGATTGTTTGTCCTTATGAGTTGCAGCAGCGGTGATTGTCTATGTATGATCTCACATCCCTTATTTTCTTGTTATTTTCACATGCAATGTAACGACAGAACATTTTCTGGCGCTGAAAGAGGTCTTTGAATGAATAGACATGTCGTTTTAAGACTTTTGGAAGGTTCTACATGTTGTATGGACATCTTCATGTCTGGGAATTCATGGTCTAGAAGCAATGGCTTTTGTATCTAGTGGTGATAACTTTATTTGCTGGTGGCATGCATTTATGCTTTACTACCAGCTAGATATTGAATTGCTCCTACTTTTTTTCTTGGATTTTTAGGTCCCAGAGACTGCAATTTTCTTTATTGAGGATGGGAAAAAGGTGGCTGCCGCATAGATGCGAAAAGGCTAAAGAAAGGAGATATTGAAGAGATGTGGCAAAAACAGACTTTGCCTTGTAGTTGACGATTGCATTGAACAAGTTTTTTTGCTTGTATAGAGGTAGAACAAACTTTGCCTTTTTATTTCTGTATACACATTCACTAATCCAATTGTACTTTGCTTATTTATTACGAACGACTAACTCTCATAATTAAATCAATTAAGGAATCAAACTTTCATTTAAACTTTCATCATTCTTTTATTCATTCTCGTAAATAGTTATCATTCAGTTTCGTAGCTTCGTATAGCCATTACTCATACTTACTCCACCACAGATTTAATCTCCTCACCTACATTTGCAATTTGTAAAATATTACTACTTTGATTTATTACCTGAGATTCTTTTCTCAATATTTTTCGACAGTAGAAACGAGATTTGCACATTAAAATTAGCATCTGGTTGTTAGGTGATTTCCTACGGCCGTAAGCTACCGATTAGAGTAAAATATCCGTATTCAACAATTGAATTACACCCTTGATATATTTTTTTAAACTATATATTCAGCCCTATTTATTCTAAACTGTGCAACACTACAAAGCAAACAGAGTTGTGATTAAACTTTTTTAGCTGTGCATTTTTTTAAAAATTTTAAAAAATCACAATTCAAATAAATATGTAAAATAATGATGAATTAAAAAATAGAGTTGTGATTAAAAATTTTGGTTGAATTGTTGGTGTTTACACTAAACGCGAGATGGTAATATGGCAAGTGAATAGTAAAGATGTAACTAAGAATTTGAAGTTAAGTTGTGGATGGCCTAAACCGCCGCCACCCTTGGTAACCTTTACTTGACAATAATAAATTCACAAATGAGAGGAAAATGCATCATTTCTCTGCTAACCATGAATTCTGCTATCTTCAAAAGATAACCACAACGCACGTCTCAATCTCATCCATTTTTTAAATTACAAATTCCAAGTTGTACTTGAATTTTTGGAAGTCATTACTCACCTAATAGTGGTGTAGTAGTACTTATTAGCTATCATAAAACACCTTCCAAATGATAAGCCAATGTTTTAAGCACAAATGATGAGTTGATTCGCATAATAATCGGTAACGGTCTAACAGATATTCAAGTTGAGGAAATCGACCAACTTAACTGGGAGGCATGTATTCATCGCTTTGCACACATTTCCTTTAGGAAAGGCAAAACAACTGAGACCAATTCATCTTGATGTGAAGAGTATCCATGATTGGCTCCTTCTATGATTTTTAGCTCGTGGTTGGGCAAGATCTTGGCGAACTCTTTCGCATCTTCCAGTGGGATAATCTCATCAGCTGATCCATGGACTGTCAGCAACCTTAACAATACACATTTTCATAAGTTAGGTAACTTCTGCTAATATTTTGATCATTACTGATGGGTAAACTAGAAATCAAGCACACACACTAAAAGTAAGTCCTTCAAGAAAAGACCTTCATGACAAAATGTCAACTTTATGAATGCCCATGTTTCTTCTTTTGTTCAAGTTGACTCTATAGTACATTTGCTCTAATACACAAGTCTCGCTTCAAATTTATAGATTTTTAAACATCTTTATAACTAGTGCTGGGGCACATTTATTTTAGATGAAGAAAACAATACATCTTGCTTGATTCCTGATGGAGCCATTGTCTCTGGTACACGCATGCATGTATTGCCTAAAATAATAAACAGTAGGATAAAGAAAACAAAGGGTTAAGATTCTTGAGAAAAAGTTCTCATAAGAAACATCTTTTACACACTTTCCAGAATGGACTTTTAAAATTCCGACGAGAAAGGAATGAGAATAGTATTCAGAAATTACTACTGCACATTTGGCCATTAAGTTTGTGATTTGAGTGCTTAGGAAAGAGCGATGTTAATCTTGCGAGTTGAGCATGGAGGCACTTTCTTTCACAGTCCGCAAAGAAGGTAAAATAAGAAACTATTGTAAAATAGAATAAATTAACATTAAACTGACCTGCAGCTCGGATCAATTAAAGGGCATGCTTCATGCATGTTTGTATTAAGTCGCTCCTTCATGCTTTCTTCAGTGACTCGGTATTCAACTTCTCCTATTAACAAATGTTAGGCTTTATTTACTGAAAACTACATTGCATGCGCTAGTATCCAAAATGAAAAAGAAAAATAAAGGTAGTAAGTTGTGCATTTAACATTCCATTTTCCTTCAAGATCATTCACCTAATGCAGATGTACATATGTATAAAACCGTAGTAGCTTTTAAAATAATAAAGGAGAACCAGTTTTCCATTAAGTAAACTCTAATAATATAAAGCTTAGAAAAGAACCATGATACATTTATGTTCCTGTATGACCCTTCCTTCCGGAAACATTCATCAAATGCATTTATATGCATATCATACAGAAAGAAGCTTTCAGAAGCATTTATCTCCAAGTGAAGTTGATGAATGAGATGTTAAAGAAGCTGCATAGAAGCATATGTGAAATGATAATTAGAGTTAAAACCTATCAAGTTTAGAAAAAAAGAGAAGAGGGGAGGCTAACAATCCACCTTATAAGGGACCTATTCTTCAATTCAGGATATCAAGAAGGTTTGAAAGAAAAGTAAAATTCATCAAAGAAACTTTCAGATCACTCATGAGTGATAGAAACTCCAGCCCAGACCTAGGGTTCATTCAGTAACAAACCAAAAAATACCTTATAGTTTCAGAGACAAGCAAAACCAAACAATTACCTTTTGTGGTTTTAACATCTATGTATCCGTCCTTCTTGAGTCTTTCCATGAAATCATTACCAAACCGTTCCTCAATTCCTCTTTTGAGATCATAACGACCAGAAAGGTTTACCACAGCAGGTACATCATGATATTTTGATGCATACAGAAGGACAACATCCCCTCCTTCAAAGTGGAAAAATTATTAAGAAGATCTAAGTCAATGAAACATTTAGATAGCCAATACTATTATACTGGGTTGACAAAGTGACTAAATGGTTATTTCAGTTTAACTGGCATTACAACAGGATATAAAGACAACACTGCCCACAGCAACTATACAAAGATTTTTTTTATTTATGTTTTTTTCAAAAAAGAAGAAGAAACAGCAAGAATTAGTAGACTATTGAAAAGAGGACAGGAGGCCATCCCAAAAACCAATTAATTGCTCAATTACATAATGATATCTACTTTCTAGAAAATGCTATCAAGATTCTGGTGGTTCCAGGTTGTTTAAACTTTAAAGTATAAAGAACATACAAACAGAAAGTACTATCCACAGTCTATCCTCAAGGTAAATTAAGTGTTATTATTTCAGAGGTTCTCAAGATAGTCTAAGATACTACCGAGATTAGTAGCTTCCACTGTAGGGTAGAGTTAGCGGTTAACTTTATTTGATTTGATTTGATTAAAATTACAATTACAAGCACAGGAAGAGAAATGTGACTCTACTAGCATAAAATTCACACATTCACTGTAGAAGATTTGTTCTTTGTGTATCTGGAGACATCAAAACACAATAAAACTTGCAAACAGACACTCTTCCTCCTCTCTTTCTCTTTCTATCAAATGAATGAGTAAACTTTATGTCATTAATAGCCAGAAGTAAATAATCATGAATTACATGGTAGAAATAATTATAAAAATTATCAGAATATGTGACTGGATACTAAATTCAGACACCGGATGCACGTGTTACACCAAAATGGATATCATTTGGGAGGAATAGGTTTAGCTGAATCTTATCCACTCTCATCTCTAGGATTGAGTGAGTGGAAGTTCTTGGTTCTCTTGAACTTTTCTGATCGTCATTCGTCATTTAAGCATTCTAAGATATTTGGATCTAGATACTCGGTATACCTTTACTGTGACCAAGCACTGCAATGGTTGAGCGGTTTGACCCAGCAAAGTAATCAACCACAGATCTCAAGTCATCAACCTCATCAAAGTAGTTACCGAACTGAAATGAACCTTCACTCTCCCTGCAAATCAAGTAAGCACATGAAATCCAGAAATGAAAAGAAAAATCAAATTCAGGTGGTTAGCAAATAACAAAGAAAATAACTGATAACATATCATGTTCTAAAACCATACCCATTTCCAGAGAAATCAAAGCGAAAAGCACTGATTCCTTCTTTTTCTAAAGCACCAGCAAGATTGACCATTATTTTGTATTCCTACAAAAGGAAGCATGATTTGAGTTGAATTATTAAAGATAATCTGATTGTAGCTGCTACACTGAGATTTCCCAGACTTCTAATACACATACTCGTATGAAAATTCTAAATGCAGGATGGGGTTATGTTTCATGAGGTTCTAATGCATGACCCTACTATATTTCATGAGCCTCTGAAAGTAAAGTATGACCCCACCGTATGCCTTATAACCAGTGGACAAGATTATTCTTGTCTTCAGTGCACCCAATATAGGAGTATCTTTTACTTAGAGATGGATATACAGGTCCAGTCAGTCGTTAGTTAAGACATATCAAAACTAATCATCTTAGACCTGGATGCTAGATGTTAACTTCTGCTAGTTGCTACAGGTTAAGATTCTTCAAATTGAGAAATCGAAATGTGAAGTAAATCAATCAGGATTTGAAATGTTCATATACTCAAAAGAATTGAGACCTAGTAGTTACAAAAGGCCAATGCAGGCATCATGTACTTGAGTAAGCAAATATCCATTCCACACATATAGATCCTATATGACTTCTTTTGGCACTTGCAGCAATCAAAATATCCACGAAAGTTTATCTGCGTCGCAATTCAACCTTCTTTTCAGAGAGAAGAGGAAGATAGATAGACAGAGAGAGAGAGAGGGAGAGAGAGAAGATGAGGAGGAGGAGGAGGAGGAGGAGGAAGAGAGAGATTAGACCTCAGATCCCAACAAGTTGAATGAAAAATGAGTTAAAAGAACTGGATATCAGTGAATAGAGACATACACCAACCAAAGGTTTACGCCCATACATCTAAAAGTCCAAATACAAAAATAAAAGCATAATAAAGCATCTCCCACCAAAAACCATCTTAACATCATACTGCACTTAAAATATCCAAATCCATTCAGATGTCTGGGGTCTCAACCAAGAGAAATCTTACCAAATTTATGCACCATTTATTCCAGAAACACCATAGATATGATACAGTAGCAAGTTTAAAGTAAGCAGACATAAAAAGCTCATGATATTTAATGAAATATTAATTCACATGCAATGGTTACATCACTAGCTTGCATCTCAAACTTATCTCTAATAGAAAATCTCATAATTTTTCTTTATGCAAGGAGGAAGGTGAAATCTTGTTCATGTGGCTTAAAACTTGAAAGTAGATCTGTATGAAAATCTTAAATTCTATTAATTCAATCACTAAAAGCTCAAGAAAGTGGTCTACCTTTGTGGACCTAAAACCATGGCAGAGAACAACTAGTTGTGGTGATCCCGTGTCATGCAATAAGCCAACAAGTTTTTTACCATGCTTATTCGGTATCGTTACTTTCTGCTGCATAGCTGCTGAAAAACTGCAATTGATATGAATCATCCAGCAGAAAAAATTATGGTTATTGCGTTTACTTTGTGTAACAGAACAGTCACGATCGAGATTCGAGCATATAAAGGATAAAATGATCAAACAAATTCAAAATCGATCAATTCATCAGTTGTAAATTTAGGGCACCTAAATACCCCATCGTGAGATCAACGGCTATAGTAGTAGAAATATGCGAAAAACAACCTTCCGACTACTCAAAAACCAGTTACATACATAAGAAAAGAAGAATAGATATAATCACTCCAGCAAGGAAATCCCCTCTCTCATTCGATCACATTCAACACCCATGATTCCACCAAACCAATCAGGTTTTTTCCTACTTGATTGGGGATTCAAATAGTATATCTTACCAGAGTATTGAGCTGCGACGAAATCTCTGGGTTGAACGCAGTTTAAAAGATGAGAATCGAGAGCAGTCCTTGAATTGTCAGTTGCTCAACATTTTCAATTACAATTATTATTCGATTAGAGCCTCGGACTTCCGCCATTAGGCCACTCACGCGCGGATACGAAATTCGCATGAGGACATTGCAGGTCCGCGCCCTTCCGCGGAATTCCGTCCTGACGTCCGCCATTGCGTGGACGGTCACGGAATTCCGATTTTTGCATTTAATTTTTTTTATTTTCTATAAATACGTCTCGTTGAACTTCATTTCATTCGCACCACTTGTTTTAACGACTATCTATCTCTCTAAATACATTTCTTTTGAATCATCAATGGAGCACCACGATAGCGATTCTTCTCCCGCCTCGGGCGATTCACCGGCGTCGCATTTTCCCATCGGCAAGGAGTACGCAATTTTCCCAGTCGATGTCCCAAATTCCGGGGATGCTGCCCTAATCTCAAATGCCATCGGGCATGATGTCGGGGTACTACAACATGTACCCACAATGGTATGGGATGATGCCCCAGATGTCGGGGGTGATGGCCCAGATGCCGGGGACGATGCCCCAATCTCAAATGCCATCGGGCATGATGCATGGATCGTCTGGCGCTCCGGGGGGAGTAGGTCGTCGGTCCCCCAATCGCCGGTGGACAACGTCTATCGGCCCTTTATGGACTTACTGTCGACAGATAACCCGGTGAGTCCTCCTCTCGAGACTCAGTTCACTGGGGTCGACACGTTCTCGTTCAAGGAGTTGGGGCTTTCTCCGATCCGGGAGACTCCGCCGGCGACAGAGAGGAGGGGGAGGCCTGGGCGAGGGAGGGGCAGGGGACGGGGCGTCCCGACGTACGCTGCTGACGTGGGGGAGGGATCCAGCCGGACCAAGCGGACCATCTGGAGATCAGACGAGTGCGTCGTGCTAGCGAAGGCGTGGATCAGTGTGGTTGAGGATCTATACGTCGGGGCGAACCAGCACATCGACCGGATGTGGTGGCGCATTAGCCAGAGCTACCTCGAGTTCAAACCAGCGGCGGGGAAGCCCCACAGCTTCGAGCAATGCCGGAAACAGTGGGATCGGTTGAAGAAGCCGCTCAGCCGATTTGCCGGCATTTACACAAACAACCTCTGCTCGGCAACCAGCGGCATGTCTGCCGAGGATGTGAAGCTCCTGTCTCACCAGCAGTTCCCCGACTCCGAAAAGGGCTTCGGAGAATTCAATTATTGGGATGTGTATCTCGCGGTGCGGGTGTGGAATCCGGCTGGCCGAAGCGGACGAGGATCGGCGCATCCGGAGATTACAGCAGCAGTGTTGGTTCCACTGAACTCCCCCCGCTGATTCAGAGTTCCCCACTCCCACATCCTCCGCCCGCCGCCGTCGCCCGATTGGGCAAAGGGTCGCGGCGCGTTTGTCGATAGGAAGTCCCAGCGGTTCCGCCTCCGCCGATGCCCAATCGGCAGCACCCACCCAGAACGAGCCGGATCCCAAAAACCCCTCCTATGCCCGCATCGCCGCACACGATGCCTTGTTACGTGCGATGCAGGAATGGCGCTCGGCGACCGACCCCCACTACAAGCGGCAGCTTAGACCCGTCGTCAACAGTATGCGCCGCGACTTGGGGATCGACGCGCTGACGGATAGCGACGGCGAGGGTGGCGGCGGCGGTGACGGCGAGGGAACCGGCGGCGATGGATCCGAGGAGTGACGAGCCGGTTTTTATTTTAAAAATAATGTACTTTTTTTTAAATTAATTATGTATTTTTTTTAATGAAGTATGTTTTTTTAAAAATAAAGTGTGTTCGTTTTCTCCGTATTTGCGTCGAAATTTTAATTCCGTAAATTATTTACTTCCGGAAATTGGTTAATTTGTGAATTTTTTTAATGTGGGAATTCCGTCGGGAATTCCGCCACTGTGCAGTGGGAAGTCCTTATGACGTGGCAGAGCAGTGGGAGTGACAGTGGAAATTCCACGGGGAATTCCGCCGGGACATCCGCACCACTGCGGATGCCCTTAAAAGAATGGACGTACATAATAATAATTTGAAACAAATTAGGAATCTTAATGTATTAATTAGATCGATTTTTCTCCTTTTTAAAATGAAATTTAATCAAGTCTGTAATTAAGTTGTGAGTGAAGGAACAAGAGTTAAGAGGCTCAAAATAACTCAGTCAGAGCCGGTAAACGAGCCAAGCTCAAGCCGCATTTGAGAATGATGGTGCTTGCTCCTCCATTGCTCTGGCGAACCTTCAATATTTGGATTTGTTTGTTTAATAACATGATCATCCTGAGCTTCTTTGCAAACCTTCAATCAAACTTTCAATTTTTATTGTATTTCACAAGCTTTTAGATGTTGTCGAAATGAGATACAAGTCTTGCCGGGCGAAAATTACAATGAAAATAAACAAAGGAAAATTACACGGAAAAACTGAAACAATTATACGGGAAAATATCTGTGGAAAGCGGTAAGCCGAGTCGAGGAGTCCTCTTTCCGCAAGACGAGATACGCCCCGGTAGTGCTCTCGGTTTGGCGTATCGTCCCCAAAGATAAAACGGCTTCGTCTCTGAAGTAGCAGCACCGCTAGCAACAGAGCTCACGCGAGTAAGGCGGGGGCAGAGCTTCGACGGGAAGATATGCAGAGAGGGAGAGAGCGTGTATGCAGGAATGCTTGTGTATTCTATGTCTAGAATGCAATGGATGCATGCCTATTTATAGGTCAAGTCCACCTGCAGGGCATTGATGGAGTCAACAGCCATTATGTGTGCCATGATGGCTTGACCGTAACCGCCGGGGGTTATTGACTGGTGCACTAGCCAGTGGGAGCTGAAGAGACACGACGCACCTGGACATGCTACACGACGGGATACACCATGGACCGTCGGGGTCCATCGGGGACCTTTTATCTCCCGTTATGCGTCGGGGTCCAGCGGGGACCTTTTGACTCTCGTTGTGAGTCGGGGTCCAGCGGGGACCTTTTGTCTCCCGTCATGCGTCGGGGTCCAGCGGGACCATGACGTGGACCAGACCCGTCGGGGATAGCGTGGAGTTTGGGGTGGTCTAAAAAGAACAAGCGGGGCTCGAACCACGCTCAACGACCAGCTCCAAAGAACAGCCCAAAGACCACCCAAAGACCAATTGCCAAGATCCAAGGCACAAGGCACCAGGCACCCGGTGCACGGGGCACGGGTCACGGTGCGCGGTGCGCGGCTCGCGGGCGGGCGGCGGCGGTGCGCGCGTGTGGGCTCTGTCACCCGTCTTATTCCACGATAATTATTACACATAATAATTCATCTGATTAAATACTCCATCAAAGAAGTCTATCATCCCCGATGTGGGGATAATTAACACTTAGTTAATTAATCTCTTAGTCTTTTCACATAGCTCATTTCTAGCTTTATTGTGACCAACTTTAATATATTATTTCTCACTCACCGGGAATCGGATTTGAGAAAATGAATATACTGCGGTCATCTACTCGGAACGTAGATCGACGTTATTACATTTAATTTCATAAAATTAAATGTCTTGTAATATTTATTATTAGTCAAAAATTATTTGACCAAGCACGATTCCAACAATCCCCCACATGAGTGGATATTGCCAAATGCATATGTATGTAGACACAAGCTCAACCCTCAAGAGGTATGTAAGCATAAGGATAAGTAGTTTTTTGCTTTGAACCATCCATAGTCAACACCATCGGATACACAAGCGGACTAGTAGCGCGATGCTTTGAACTATTCCTCCATGGCTTGCACCGAGACAATGATGTTAACACTTAAACACCTCAACCTCATCCGTTCTCATGTTTTGTGTCCATTTCAGGCCTTGGGCACCACTTTGGATTCATAAGTGTATAGTTTGAAGCGGCCCCACTTCACACTTAAATAGGTGATTCCTCGTTAAGTATCTTGCCATACTTAGTCTCCTTGAGAACTTCATCTCAACGAGATCCTTTAGGAATTATTAAAAGTCATAGACTTAACCTCACCACTAGGCAAGTTTTTCAAACACTCTATTACTCTCTAGGGAATAGATATAGATGAGTGTTTCACACGAACTCTCATAGCTTAGTTTTTCCTAGGGCTGGCAATTTTCGACACGACACGATAATCTGACACGAATCCGCACGAAATTATTGGGTTGGGGTCAAGTCTTATTGGATCCGTGTCCTTATCGGGTTGACCCATTAAGAACTCGATAATTTCGGGTTGGGTTCGGGTCGGATGCGGGTCGGATACGGGTAACCCATTAAGAAATAATATTATTATTTTTATTATTATTTATAAAAATATATATTACTTTAATTTTTTAATTTCTTATAAATTAGGTTTAAATAGTATAAAACGAATTTTAATTGTATAAATTAGGTTAAAAATTAAGGTTTAATCGTGTAATATTAGGTTTTAATCGTGTAATATCAGGTTCAGGTTGTTATCGTGTAGTGTCAACCCATATTATATCGTGTCGATAACGGGTTCGTGTCGGTGCGGGTCGTGTTCGGATTTGAAGGTAGCAGGTCGGGTTCGTTTTCGGATTTACAGTTTCCTTAACAGGTCGGGTTCAGGTTAGGCCTTATTGGGTTGGGTCATTATCAGGTTGACCCGATAACGACCCAATCCGCACGATTTGCCAGCCCTAGTTTTTCCATTGAACCAAGTTCTTGGGATCTCTAGTCATCATTGTTGGGTTACCACTATGACAATTCTTTAGTTTGTGGATTTCAAACTCATTCCCTCTATCAATTTATTCATTTGATCATGATTTAACCCTTTGGTTAGCGGATCCGCTAGATTATCCAATGACTTCACGTAGTCAATTGTAATCACCCCTGTTGTGATCAAATGTCTCACGGTATTGTGTCGTTGACGAATGTGTCGAGACTTACTATTGTACAAGCCACTGTTTGCCCTCCTAATAGCGGCTTGGCTATCACAGTGAATTAACACTGGAGGCACGGGCTTTGACCAACATGGAATATCTTCAAGGAAGTTTTTAAGCCATTCGGCTTCTTCCGCGGCTTTATCTAAAGCTATGAATTCAGATTCCATGGTGGATCGGGCTATACATGTCTGTTTCGTGGATTTCCACGAGACAGCACCACCCCCAATAGTAAAGACATATCCACTTGTTGAAAGTGAGTCTTTGTTATCGGATATCCAATTTGCATCGCAGTACCCTTCAAGTACCGGGGGGTATCTCGAAAAGTGTAGCCCATGATTTTGAGTATACTTGAGATATCTCAAAACTCTTACAAGAGCTTTCCAGTGCTCTTTGCTTGGATTGTTCGTATAACGGCTCAACTTGTTCACGGCGCAAGCAATATCAGGTCGAGTGCAATTAGTAAGATACATAATGCATCCAATGACCCGTGCATAATCTTCTTGTGCAACGGGCTCACCCCTGTTCTTGCTCAAGTGAACATTGAGCTCTATAGGCGTCTTAGCCGGGATGCCATCATAGGCATTGAATCTCTTTAATACTTTCTCAACATAATGAGATTGTGTTAAGGTGATTCCTTCGGATGTTCTTAGAATTTTCATTCCAAGAATTACATCGGCTAGACTCATATCCTTCATGTCGAAGTTTTTCTTCAACATGGCTTTCGTGTCGTTAATCACTTGGGTGTTACTACCCATGATTAACATATCATAAACGTAGAGACACACTATAACATATCCATTATCAGTGTTCTTAATATAGACACATTTGTCACATTCGTTGATTTTAAATCCATTTGATAACATCACGTTATCAAATTTCAAGTGCCACTGCAATGGCGCTTGCTTCAATCCATAGAGGGATTTAACCAGCTTGCATACCTTTTTCTCTTGTCCAGGTACTACAAAACCTTCAGGTTGTTCCATATAGATTTCATCTTCAAGGTCACCATTTAGAAACGCAGTCTTAACATCCATTTAATGAATCTCAAGATTGTGCACAGCAGCAATCACGAGAAGCACTCGAATTGATGTAATCCTCGTTACAGGTGAGTATGTATCGAAGAAATCGTACCCTTCCTTTTGTTTAAAGCCTTTGACTACCAGTCGAGCCTTATACTTGTCCACTGTTCCATCGCCCTTAAACTTTCTTTTAAGGACCCATTTGCATCCTAAAGGTTTAGCACCTTCAGGTAGATCAACCAACACCCACGTGTGGTTTAGCAAATTTGACTCAATTTCGCTTTGAACAGCTTCTTTCCAATGCAACCCGTCTGGGCCAGCAAAGGCTACTTTTATCGATGTTGGTTCTTCATCCAACATGAATGCAATGTAGTCAGGACCAAATTTCTTTGGTGTTCTGACCCTGCTACCATGTCTTGGTACCGCATCGTTTGGATCAGGCCTTGTTCGCTTGCGCGATTCTGGCTCTTCATCCGCTGATTTAGAACTAGTGGCTTCATCCTCAATTCTCGTCTCAGAATTGGGTGCAATATTTTCCTTGTCTTTGCGAGGAAATATATTTTCAAGAAATACAACATTTCTTGACTCGATTGTTGTTCCCATGGTCACAGTCGGTATTTCAGACTTGTGGACAACGAATCGATATGCACTACTATTAAGTGCATACCAAATAATGATACAATCAACCGTTTTAGGACGATTGTAACTTCTTTGGGAAGACGAACCATTACCTTAGCCAAACTCCCCCACACTTTGAGGTATTTGTAGGATGACTTCCTTCCCTTCCGCAGCTCATAAGGAGTAACGTCCTTACCTTTGCGTGGGATTTTGTTTAGGATGTAGTTGGCTGTCAAAACAGTTTCCCCCCACATGTTCTGGGGCATCCCCGAACTGATCAGTAACGCATTCATCATCTCTTAGAGAGTTTGATTCTTGCGTTCTGCAACACCATTAGATTGTGGTGAATATGGTGCAGTCGTTTGGTGAATTATACCACATGCGTTGCATAATTCCTCAAACGGGGCTACGTATTCACCCCCTCTATCACTTCAAATCATTTTGATTTTACATCCAAGTTGATTCTCGACTTCATTCTTATAATTTTTGAACGCTTCTATTGCTTCGTCTTTACTTCTTAAAAGATATACATAACAATATCGTGTGCAATCATCTATGAATGTGATAAAGTATTTTTTACCACCTCTCGTTTGCACAAATTTTAAGTCACATACGTCCGTGTGAATTAATTCATGGGGTTTCGTGTTCCGTTCAACCGAATGAAACGGTAACTTAGTCATTTTTGCCTCAAGACAAGTTTCACATTTGTTTTGAGTTTCTACTTCATTTGCCTTTAGTAAATCTAAACTTACTAATCTTTTAATGGCATTTTGATTTACATGTCCCAATCTATTGTGCCACAAGTTAGAACACTCAGCCAAGTAAAAAGAAGTAGATGCATTCTTATTATTAGCCAACGGCTTAGGGACATGGCGTACAGCTACACTAAGCTTGAAAAGTCCGTCGGTTACAAAGCCTTTTCCGAGTGACTTTCCAAACTTGTACAAAGAAAACCTATCAGATTCAAATACAAGTTTAAACCCCTTATTCACTAGTATTGATCCTGACACTAGGTTCTTCCGGATGTCCGGGACGTGCAGCACATCCTTCAAAGTGATGGTGACCACAGCAACAAGGTCACTTTCATCCCAGTCCTTGAATTTTTTTTCAACAACGTGGGCAGCCGGCTTCTTCTTCGGCTTGCGGCAGTCCTTGGAAAAGTGGTCAGGTTTGCCACAGTTGTAGCAGTTGCCTTCAACCTTCCTCGCAGGCTGCTTCTTCTTGCCCTTGTCCTTTGCAATTGGACGGGAGCGTTTGTTGGAGGGACCGCCCCGCTCCAACAGATTGGCCTTTGCAACAGGTGGGCCATGGCCCTTAGCCAAACCATCGCGTTTGCGCACGTCTGACTCGATGCTCAACTTCACGATCAAATCTTCAAGATTCATCTCCTTTCGCTTGTGCTTAAGGTAGCTCTTGAAGTCCTTCCAGCCGGGTGGAAGTTTTTCAATGACCGTGCCCGCCGTGAAAGCTTCAGGCAGGGCCATTCCCTCGACGGCGAGGTCGTGGATGATGAGCTGGAACTCTTGCACTTGGTCCATGATTGGTCTGGAGTCGACCATTTTGTAGTCCAAGTACTTAGCTATTACAAATTTCTTAGTACCCGCATCATCACTACGGTACTTCTTATCTAGCATTTCCCACACTTGTTTTGATGTGTGAATAGTACAATACACGTTATAGAGACTATCATCTAAAGCACTTAAAATAAAGTTTTTACAAAGATAGTCTCCTTTGCGCCAAGCGTCATACTCGACGTACATCTCGTCACGTGCCTCATCCTCGCTTGGAGGGGTTGGCTCGTTCTCCTTGAGGAAGTTAACGACGCCCAACGTTGTTAGGTAGAACATTATTTTCTGTTGCCATTTCTTGAAGTCCGTTCTAGTGAACTTCGACGGCTTCTCAGCGGGTGGCATCATCCTTGGTGCCATTGGTGCCGAGCTTGTCCCATGAAAGAGACCAAGTCCGTTGCCCCCGTAGGAGCTAACAATTGGTTGGGGCACAGTACCCCCCACAGTTGCGTGGAGCATGGAGGCCCCCGCATTTGTGCCGACCCCGAAGGATCCAGCTCCCGTGCCGACCCCGAAGGGTCCAGCACCTGTGCCATGCCCGAAGGCCCTGACACTTGACCCAATGAAGGATCCAATGGAACCACTGAAAGTGGAACCGACCGACCCACTCGAGGTTAATCCAAAAACCGTCCCAAATGGGTTGTCAAACACCCAAGGGGCTGTTGATGAAGAGGTTGAGAAGCCTGGAGTCGGAATCATCGTTATGTCCGACGACGTGTTGACGGGAGCGACGGGGGACACGGTGGATGGAACGGTGGCAGCGGCGGTAGACGGGTCAGTCGACATCTCCAAGCAAAGGTGTTGATTCCAGTTTAGTTGGTGTGTGTAAAGTCCTTTAGTGGCAAGAATATCTCGTCTTACGATTGTTGTCGAAATGAGATACAAGTCTTGCCGGGCGAAAATTACAATGAAAATAAACAAAGGAAAATAACACGGAAAAACTGAAACAATTACACGGGAAAATATATGTGGAAAGCGGTAAGCCGAGTCGAGGAGTCCTCCTTCCGCAAGACGAGATACGCTCTGGTAGTGCTCTCGGTTTGGCGTGTCGTCCCCAAAGATAAAACGGCTTCGTCTCTGAAGTAGCAGCACCTCTAGCAACAGAGCTCCGGCGAACGGGAGTAAGGCGGGGGCAGAGCTTCGACGGGAAGATATGCAGAGAGGGAGAGAGCGTGTATGCAGGAATGCTTGTGTATTCTATGTCTAGAATGCAATGGATGCATGCCTATTTATAGGCCAAGTCCACCTGCAGGGCATTGATGGAGTCAACAGCCATTATGTGTGCCATGATGGCTTGACCGTAACCGCCGGGGGTTATTGACTGGTGCACTAGCCAGTGGGAGCTGAAGAGACACGACGCACCTGGACACACTACACGACGGGATACACCATGGACCGTCGGGGACCTTTTGTCTTCCGTTATGCGTCGGGGTCCAGCGGGGACCTTTTGACTCCCGTTGTGAGTCAGGGTCCAGCGGGGACCTTTTGTCTCCCGTCATGCGTCGGGGTCCAGCGGGACCATGACGTGGACCAGACCCGTCGGGGATAGCGTGGAGTTTGGGGTGGTCTAAAAAGAACAAGCGGGGCTCGAACCACGCTCAACGACCAGCTCCAAAGAACAGCCCAAAGACCACCCAAAGACCAATTGCCAAGACACAAGGCAATAGGCACAAGGCACCCGGGGCACGGGTCACGGTGCGCGGCTCACGGGCGGGCGGCGGCGGCGCGCGCGTGTGCGCGCGTGTGGGCTCTGCCACCCGTCTTATTCCACGATAATTATTACACATAATAATTCATCTGATTAAATACTTCATCAAAGAAGTCTATCATCCCCGATGTGGGATAATTAACACGTAGTTAATTAATCCCTTAGTCTTTTCACATAGCTCATTTCTAGCTTTATTGTGACCAACTTTAATATATTATTTCTCACTCATCGAGAATCGGATTTGAGAAAATGAATATACTACGGTCATCTACTCGGAACGTAGATCGATGTTATTGCATTTAATTTCACAAAATTAAATGTCTTGTAATATTTATTATTAGTCAAAAATCATTTGACCAAGCACGATTCCAACATTAGCAAGCTCGAGCTTGAACGCCACTCTTACTAAACTGGTTGCATAATGTTATTGATAAATACACGTATAAAGAAGAAAAAAATATACTTCACCACTGTAATATTGTTAAGTCAAAAACAATAAACAATAAATGGCTTCATTGGGTAAGAAAATATTTAAGACAAATAGAAAATCAGATGTTTGGATTAGGAAATTGTTGTGAACATAGTAGTTTGTAAACAACCCCAAACATACATCATAATCATATTTTGTTGAAATTTAAAATGTTCAAAGTTGCATGAGTCTTTTCTGGATGTGATCACCGAGACACTGATCACAATACTTCTGAATCAATCCCTGCACCCTCCACTCTTAAAGATGGTAATCGAGAGTGGTGATGATAGGCATTGAGAACACAGAGAGAATTGGGAGTAGAAGATCGTTTGTGTGTATTCTGTTATATCTTTTCAATGTTTACAGCTCCCAAATATATAGGGAAGAATAATTCCTATCTATGGAAAATAGTATATGCCTCAATCAATTACATTATTCTTTCTCAATCAAATATTCTTTCCTTAATCAACTATTTCCTCAATCTTCTTCTTCTTTTGCAGATTTCTCGGTTGATATCTTTTGACACTCCCCCTCAAGTTGAGTAATGGTATCCCCAATACTCAACTTGTCCAATATTTCCTTGAAGACTTTTGGATGAACTGCTTTGGTAAGGATATCTGCAAGCTGTTCTTCGGACCGAACGAATGGGAACTCTATAATTCCTTCTTCAAGTTTCTCCTTGATGAAGTGGCGATCAACTTCGACATGTTTGGTTCGGTCATGCTGCACAGGGTTCTCTGAGATACTGATTGCTGCCTTATTGTCACATAACAATTGACTTTTCCTCGTAGGTGGGAAGCCAATCTCTGTCAACAACCTCCTTAGCCACATTATTTCCATCAGCCCACTTTTGATTCCTCGGAACTCGGCCTCTGCACTAGATAGAGCTACCACTTTCTGCTTCTTACTTCTCCATGTAACCAAGTTCCCTCCAACGAAGGTGAAGTATCCCCCAGTGGATCTTCTGTCAACAGGATTACTTGCCCAATCAGCATCGGTATATCCATTGATCTCCAAGTCATCTTTTTTTGCTAGGAATACTCCGTATCCAATAGTTCCCTTAAGGTATCTCACAATCCTTAAAGCAGCTTCCATATGATGACTTTGAGGACGGTGCATGAACTGGCTGATCACACCGACTGCATACGTGATGTCAGGTCTGGTGTGTGAAAGATAGATGAGTTTCCCTACCAATCGTTGGTATCTTTCCCGGTCTGCCAAGTCAACTCCTTCTTCAATCTTCAGTCCGTGGCTAGGAATCATTGGAGTTTCTGCAGGTTTGCAGTCTAGTAGTCCTGTCTCTGCAAGTAAGTCTAGAACATACTTCTTCTGCCTCAGAAATATTCCATGTCTAGATCTTAACACTTCAATCCCCAAGAAGTACTTCAAGGCTCCTAAATCTTTCATCTCAAATTCTCTGAATAAGTTATCTCTCAGGTTTTGGATTTCCTCGGTATCATCTCCAGTAATGATCATGTCATCCACATAAATGATTAGACATGTCACTTTTCCATTTCTCCTTTTTGTGAAGAGTGTATGGTCTGAATGACTTTGTTTGAACCCGTGTTTGACCATTGCTTGACAGAACCTTCCGAACCATATTCTCGGAGATTGCTTCAACCCATACAGAGTTTTCCTGAGTCGACACACTTCACCCGTTCCAAACTCCACAGAACATCCAGGAGGGACTTCCATATACACTTCCTTGTTCTTCTCCAACTCACCATGAAGAAATGCATTTGTGACATCGAATTGATGTAGAGGCCATTCCTTGCACGCTGCCACAGACAACAACGTTCGAACGGTATCCAATTTGGCAACTGGAGAGAAGGTCTCATCGTAATCTACTCCATACACCTGTGTGTATCCTTTGGCCACAAGTCTCGCCTTGTATCTCTCGATTGACCCATCTGCACGTCGTTTGATGGTAAATATCCATCGACATCCAACAGGTTTCTTTCCCTTCGGTAATGTACACTTCTCCTATGTCCCATTCTTCATGAGAGCATCTATCTCTTTCTTCATGGCTTCTCTCCAATGTTTATGTTTTGATGCCTCCTCAAATGACTGTGGGATCTCCTCTTCTTCATATAGGGCAGCTTCGAAAGCACGCGCCATTTCAGTGAGGTGCCCTTGTGCAATGTTTGCCACAGCATATCTGGTTTTCCTTCCTTTCCATTCTGGTGAATATCTCCGTGGAGGAACTCCCCTTGTAGTTCTATGTGGCAGCTCAAATGGCTCACCAGAATCTCCGTCTCCACCATTGCCCGAGTAGTTTTCTCCATTGTTCCTGTTCACGTTAGTATTCTCCAACGGTACATTATCCACATCTAAACCGTTTACCTCAGGAATCGAAGAAGGGGTCGACGGTTGAGCAGTGTCACTTAACTCCACGTTTTGTTCAATGGGGTTTGACGGCCCGGCGGTATTGCTACTTTCCTCTGTTGGACCGACTTCTGTGACAGGGATTGATTCTGACCCTCCCCCTGACTGGTTTCTCCCCTGACTAGGCATGGGTATAGGTAGCCAATTTAGTAGATCACTGTTAGGATTATTATCCGGTTGTATCTCCCCCTGACTACTAGATTGGCTAAAGTAATATTCCCCTTCGACAAAGTCGCAGTTCATGGTAGTATGCATTTGACCAGTGGTCGGATCGTAGCACCGATAGCCTTTTTGATTTTTTCCATAGCCTAAGAAGACGCACTTGAGGGCACAAGGTGAAAATTTTGTACGTTCATGTTTAGGAATATGGACAAAGACTGAACAACCGAATATCTTAGGCTCAAGGGACAGTGATGAAGGCATTTCAAAATGGTTGGAAAATATGTCTAGGGGAGTTTTGAAGTTCAGGATTCCTGTGGGTAGACGATTCATAAGGTATACTGCAGTGGCTATAGCTTCGGGCCAAAACTGTCTGGGTATTTTGGACTCGATGAGGAGGGCTCTTGTAATTTCAAGGATATACCGATTTTTTCGTTCGGCAACCCCATTTTGTTCTGGAGTGTAAGCACAAGTAGTTTGATGTACTAAACCATTTTCCCGAAAGAAATCTTGCATTTTCCCATTAACAAATTCCCCCCCGTTATCAGTCCTAAGGATTTGGATTTTCTGATTAAATTGGGTTTGAACAAGCGCATAGAACTCAGTAAACTTTTCAAAAACATCGGATTTATTTTTCAAGAAATATACCCACGTCATGCGAGAATAATCATCCACAAACAACAGAAAATACCTAAATCCCTGACCCCCAGTAATTGGTGCCGGACCCCACACATCAGAATGAATTAAAACAAAAGGATTCTTCATTCGAGTATTGTTCAATTTAAAAGAGTGTCTATGGCTTTTGGCCAACAAACAAGTGTCACAATGAAAGGAATGTGTAGAAGAAACTAACTTAGGATAAAGTAGACGAAGATATCCTATAGACGGGTGTCCTAACCTACGATGCCAAAGCCAAGCCTGTCTGTCAGTCAGTCCGTGAGTCAGCATTGCAGTACTCTGTTGGGCTATCTCATCCACGTAGTACAATCCGCGTTGCTCAGTGCCACGCCCAACTATCATCCCCGTCTTGATATCCTGTAACAAACAAAATTGCGGTTGCATTAGTAATTTGCAATTTAGTTCTTTAGTCACATGACTAACGGATAACAGTTTATGTGATAGTGACGGAACAAAAAGACAGTTAGGTAGGCGTAGAGTGGGGGAAATATTAATCGTTCCCGCCCCCTGGACTTGCGCTAGGTCTCCACTGGCTGTTTGGACATATGATTTGGAGGATTCTGAAATGGTTAGGAAATCTGAGGCATCAAATGACATTGTGTCAGTTGCTCCACAATCGAATATCCACTGGGTATCTTTTATACTGGACTGGGAGGTAGAGGAACATGCAAGGGACTCAAAGGAATTTTGGCAATGAATTGAGGGCTGAATTATGAATTTTTCGGTTTGTGGAGGTGAGATTTGTAAAGTTCTGGCAGTATTGGGGTCAGTTTGATATTTCAAAGAAGTTTGAGGTGGCTTTTGAGAGGTTTGGGTGGTATGGGGTTGTTTTTGGACAATATTTCGGGGCTGGGGTATAAAATGGGATATTTGGAAGTTGAGGGGGTCGGTTTTGAATTTAGGAGAAGTGGAGGCATTTATCGGATAATGCCCCTCATTCTCCCAAACCCTAGCCGTCACCCCCATGGGATCCGAAACCCTAGCGCCGCCCTGTCCGTCGGTGGCTGCTTCCGTTGCGGTCGTTTGACCACCGGAGACGTTAATTGCTGGTCGATTACCTTCGGTCCATGCTCTGACCACCGAGGCTGATGCCACTGGCTTCTTCTCATCGCCGTTTCTGCTTCTGTCTTCTCCGGTGGCGATTGGAGTCGCGATGCTGCCCGCCGATGGAGTGTCGGCGTAGGTAGCTCGCTCTCCGACCGCTATGGCTGCTCTGCCTCCTCCCCCTCCTCGATTTGAGTTTCGATTCGCCCTTGCCTTCTTCATCTCATCCCACCACTCGGGATATCCGTGAATCAAAAAACATGTGTCTCTGGTATGCCTCTTTCCCCCACAATGAGTACACGTGAGTTTATTCTTGTCTTCCTCCTTGCGATTCGACTGGAATTTGGGTTGGTTGAACCCTCTGTTCCTGTCTACCGCACTGAGTCCGATCCCAATATCGGAATCCTTCGTTTCTGTCTTGGATGATCTGATTCCAGCGTTGACTGCTTCTCGCCTTATGATCCCATAGGCGGCTCTAACGTCTGGGAGTGGTTCCTTGTTTAAAATTTCTCTCTTGATTGGATCATACCGATCATCGAGAGCCCACAAAAACTGGTAGACTCTGTGCCTTTGAATGATTGAGTTGTATTTTTTGATGCTTGAGGGTGTATCCATTGGATTGGGGTCGCGGCTGTCTATGGGTAACCATAGGTCCTGGAATTTATTCCACAGTGCCTCCAATGTCATTCCTCCTTGCTTCATTCCATACGCTTGTCTGTGTAGGTCCGAGACTTGGAATGGGTCTGCTCCGCTGCCGTATGTGATGGCTAGACCTTCCCATAGGTCTTTGGCTGTCTCGTATTGAGAAACCTGGTTTACCAGAGACGGATCGACGTTGTTGATGATCCAATTGAAGCAACAATGGTCGCGTTGCTGCCATTTCGGGTAGATCGGATCGGTTGGTGAGGGAGGGGCTAAAACTCCAGTGATGTGAGATGTCAGGCTCTTCCCTCCGATGGCTCTTTCCATCATTCTCGCCCATAGAGGATAATTGTCCCCGTCGAGCTTTGTGAGGAGTTTGATATCTCCCAGTGATTCTGGTTGGGGTTCGTCTGGGGGCTGTTGTTTTGGAGGTTTTTCAGACTTGTGAGACATACTTAGTCTCAAAAGTTCTGCAAATTGGTCGGCAGAGAGAGTTACAGGGGTGTTTGAGAGTGGAGTTTTTTCTCCGGATCCAGAGTCAGATTCTGACATCTTGATTTTTGGCTGTTTTGCAGGTTTTGGAAAAGGTCGGGGAAGGTATAGTGAGGCTATGATGATATTTTTCTGAGCCCCAAGCCCGGATTAACCCGCTCTGATACCATCTTAAAGATGGTAATCGAGAGTGGTGATGATAGGCATTGAGAACACAGAGAGAATTGGGAGTAGAAGATCGTTTGTGTGTATTCTGTTATATCTTTTCAATGTTTACAGCTCCCAAATATATAGGGAAGAATAATTCCTATCTATGGAAAATAGTATATGCCTCAATCAATTACATGCCTCAATCAATTACATTATTCTTTCTCAATCAAATATTCTTTCCTTAATCAACTATTTCCTCAATCTTCTTCTTCTTTTGCAGATTTCTCGGTTGATATCTTTTGACATCCACATGATGAGACCTAATAGCAAGCACCAAATATAAGTTAAGATTAGCAGAAAAAACCAAGAACAACTTTTGAAGCACGTAAGATCAAGAGATCGACATACCTGAGTGGAGGCGCGGCTCATGCATTCCTTGAGGAAAAAGCCAGAACAGCTGAGTCCATCTCTTCTTGATGTGAAGTGTATCCATGATTGGCCCCTTGTATGATTTTCAGCTGGTGGCTTCGTATCATCTTGGCGAACTCATATGCATCTCCAACCGGGATAACCTCATCATTTGTCCCGTGCACTGTCAGCACCCTTGATTCAAATTTCACAAGTTAGAGCCATTGCTATACTTTGTTACCATTAACCAATGACTGTTTCTTCATTTGAAGAATAAATTAGCATAATGCTTACCTGTAGTTCGCATCAATTGAACGGCAGGCTTCACGCATGTCTGTAAAAGATTAAATTTCAGTTCATCGAATGCAGATATACACCTCCAACAGAAGATACCGTGTAATTTCTATGTTCATCTATACCAGAATTAGTACCAAACGATGATTTACAATGCGATCCTTGAAAAGGTTTTCATCTATTACATCTCAACAGAAGGTGATCAAAACTTTCAAAATCGAATAGGTCAATCCTTTCATTATTTAAACTCTAGCAATATAAAGGTCACAAGCCAACCATTTCATTTAGTTCATTAATAGTAACATCTAAAATTATGACATTTATATGCAACTAGAAAGACTAAACAATTACCTGTCTTGGATATAACATCCACATATCCATCCTTGGTGAGTCTTTTCCAGATATCTTTACCAAACCGGTCCTCCATTCCTCTTACGAGATCAGGACTAGAAAGATTCACCACAGCAGGTATGTTTCTAAAATTTTAAGTCATACTACTATTTGAATAACTTTGTTGAATGGAGACCGTGTATTTGGTATCAGAGAAAAATCGTGAATATAGAATTTAAATATCCACATTCAAAATATGAGTGTGCTCTAATACAGAAAATTAAATCATAGACAAATATTCACTATTTATATTCAGTGTTTGCAATACTATTAATAATTAGACAATGTTATGATCGCTATACAATTCATTTATTCTCAAGTATTTTGTTGTAAAAATAATACTAACAAAAAAAAGTTACAAACAATTCATATATTTTCTTCATCACAATTCGATAATACCAAAATTAATCTATATGTCAATTCATGGTGTAATTTCTACATATTTGGTTGTACGAATTAGGGCTGGGGGAAAATACCAAAATGTCGAAATACCGGCCTTATCGTACCGAAGAAATACCGAAAATATCGAATTTTTGGTATACCGTGATTTTCGGTACGGTATGATACCTTACTAAAATATTTCGGTAAGGTAAATGTATGAATTTTTATATACCGCGACATACCGAAATTTGGTATATACCGTAAAATCTAAATATAATAATATATAAAATATTTTATATATTTTTAAATTATAAAATTTATTGTGAAATATAATATAATATAATATAATATAATATGAATAAAATATACTAGTATTTAATACCCGTATATTATTTAAATTACTATAAAATATAAATAATATTCTAAAAACTCAAATATTCAATTCCACATTTTCTTCTTTATTTGAAGTGAAATTTAACTAACTCTTTAATTAGGTTGTAAATGAATTGGCTCCCCTGAAAACAGCTCTTTAAAGTTTGATTTGAAAGTGAACAAGCCCAGTTTGAGCTTGAAGATTATTTGAGCCAAGCTCGAGCCTGACGGTGCTCAGATCACTAGACTCGCGAATATGTTCAAATTCGTTTGTTCGCGAACATGTTCGTGAGCTTTTTAATTGAGCTTGTCCCCGAACCTTCATTCAATCGAGCTCATACATGAGTCTCGGATCAAACCTTCAATTGAGTTCGAGTAAAATGTGATCAAGAGGACATTTTGAATATTTTTCGAGCCTTTCACAAGCTATTAGCAAGCTCGACCTCGAACACCATATACACGAATATCAGAGAAGTCGAGCTCGAGCTCAATTCAAAGACAATGTTATCGAGTATCATACGAGCTGAGCTCAAACAAAGATTAAGCTCGGGTAAATAAGTGGCGATCAAGCCTCGAACATCAATATAGAACCTCAAGTGATCAAACTCAAACCAACAAATCGAAAAGCAGAGATTTGGATTGGGAAATGTTGTAGTTTGTAAACAACCACAAACATACATCTTAAACCTCTTGTCTTGAAATTTATAAAGTTCAAACTTGCACAAATGTTTTCACAAGAACAAAGGATGGTGCATTATTATTTAGCAGGATTTGATCATTGCACTTTTCAATCAGTCATTGCACTCACTGCACCCTCCACATGATCAACCTAATATCAAGCACCAAATATAAGTTAAATTAGCAATAAAAATCAAGAACAGCGTTTGAAGCACGTAAGATCAAGAAATCGACATACCTGAGTGGAGGCGCGGCTCATGCATTCCTTAAGGAAAGGCAGAACAGCTGAGACCATCTCTTCTTGATGTGAAGAGAATCCGTGATTGGCTCCCGGTATGATTATCAGCTGGTGGTTTCGTATCACCTTGGGGAACTCGTATGCATCTCCAACCGGGATAACCTCATCGGCTGTCCCGTGCACTGTCAGCACCCTTGATTCACATTTCACAAATTAGAGCCATTTCAGTATTTTGTTACAATATAGATGAATTTAGCATCATGCTTGCTTACCTACAGTTGGCATCAATTGAAAGGCAGGCTTCACACATGTCTGTATTGAGTCGCTCCATCATGCTTTCTTGAGTGAGACGGTACACAAAATCATCTGTTAAAAGGATTATATTTAGTTTTCTCTGTTTTATGTGAACTCTGCTAATAGGAAGGCTAGAAGACACCATGCCGTTTCTGTGTTCATCTGTACCAGGCGTGGTACGAGATGATACAAGCCAACCATGTCATTTCGACTCATTTATAGCATCTACACTTGTGACATTTATATGCAACCAGAAAGCCTAAACAATTACCCGTCTTCGATTCAACATCCACATATCCATCCTTCTTGAGTCTGTCGAAGATATCTTCACCAAACCGCTCCTCCATTCCTCTTCTCAGATCAATAGGATTGGAAAGATTCACTACGGCAGGTATATCGTGATATTTGGACGCATACAGAATGACACCATCCCCGCCTGCGAAGCAGAAAAACAAGACATAAAAGTAATGCTAAGAAGAGCTATGATGTGGAGTAAAGGCAGTTTGAACACAAAAATAACAAGACCAGAGGAAAACAGAAGAGAATATCTGGAATTTAATCTCAAATGAAGAACAATCCTCCGAAGAGGTCTAGGGTTGATACCGTCCTAAATTCTTTACTTTCTTAGATATATATATCTAGCCTAGCACTTCCGAAGAGAAACTATTTGTTGCTCTAAACTAGGAAAGTAAATCACTTATAAAGATAAACAAGGACACAAATTATCAAACATGGAAAATAAGTGTAAGCATTAGAATATATTTGGATATAAATACTGGGCATACCTTTACTGTGACCAACAATTGCAATTGGAGAGCGGTTTGATCCAACAAAGTACTCAACCACAGATCTTATGTCTTCAACCTCCTTTGAGTAGTTACCAAACTGGAAAGTACCTTCACTTTCCCTGCAAATTAATCAACTCTAAACATGAAATCTATAAATGAAACACAAAATCACATAACAACTCAAATGCATTTACTAATTTACACTAAAACATAGTATCAAGAAGAAAGAGAGATGATTGTAGTCAAACAATAATTAAATTTATCCTTTTCACTACACAAAATACTGTTCAATATATCAGTTTGTGAGAATCATACATACCCATTTCCGGAGAAATCCAAGCGAAAAGCACTGATTCCTTCTTTTTCTAAAGCAGCACCGATACTCACCAAGATCTCGTCGTTCTGCATTAGAAAGTGAGCATGCTATGATATGAATTGAAGTATTACAAATAATCAAATTATAGCTTCCACAACAGAAGTGAATGCAAATGAGAGAAATTAGAGGTTCAAATACTAAAACTGAATAAATGCATTAATTGTTGTTACTACATATCTTGAAAGTTGCAATTAGTAGTGAATGAAAATCAAAGGTTGAAGCAGTTGGTGTACCTTCGAGGATCGAAAACCATGGCAGAGAAGAACGAGCTGAGGAGAGCCAGTATCGTGCAATATGCCAACGAGTTTCTCGCCATGCTTGTTGCGAATCAATAGCTTCTGCTGCGTAATTGTGCAGTTCATATCCATTGTCGCAATCAGCAAAGAAATACTATGATTAAGAGAAAGGAAAAAAAACTAAAAACTGTAGAAGGAACATACTCTCTTTCGCATTAAATATCTTCACGAGATAACGCAATCACTTAGCAAGTTTTGAAAGATTCTGAATGGAGTTAATGCACAGCACAGCACCATGTTGTGCTACAAATATACATGATTAGTACTTATCTATATGACTCTATCATCATATCAAATCCTAATCAATTCAATAATCTTTGAAATTAAAATATTAAATCACTAAATTTCAACTTTTCCCTTTCATGCATGTTGATAGAAATCCGTGGGTTCCATCCTAAAACTAATTGGTGATAGGAAGAGGGGCCCATGAGACTTATATACTAGTTTCAGTTTTATCTTGACACCGATGTGGGACAATTATATGTTATATTTTTAGTTTCAATTGTCAACACATGTAATGGCGTCTTTTGAAATAACATCATTTTTAACATGATTTATTCACGAATGGAATAAATGAGGCGACAAAATGAAAAATCTTAATTTAATATTCCGACTGACCAAAATTTGACCAAATTTCATAATTTAACCGACTATTATCCATATATATATATATATAACCCTCTTTAAATAATACTATTAGTAATATTGTTTTGTAAATAAAATTATGTTGCCTGCAAATTTTATTGATATTAATGCATTTGAAAAGACGATGTATTATGGAAACCAGAATATTTTATTATGAATAGTCATTTTGAAACTATTTGTGTGCTAATTGTCTTTTCGAAATAGATGTAAACCTAAATATTTTATTATGTATAGAGAGTCGTTTTAAAAATATTTGTGTAATCTACAACGAAATATTCATGCATCAATTTTAATAAAATTTGCATGTGTACACAAATTTAAATCATACTCTAGTAAGTAGTACTACTAAATTACTAGCTATCTATGTTCCGTGCTTATAATATTAAAAAATACTAATCGGAAATTGCAATTTAATTTCCACTGCTTTTTCTGTGAATATGAGTTGTCAAAATTTATATACACGTAAGTATGAAAGCACTACCAAAAAAAATGAAAACATTGATGCTGGAAATTTAATCGTTCATTCTGTTCCCACACAAACAAAATCAGTTACACAAAATGAAAACAATGATGCTGAAAATTTAATCGTTCATTCCATTCCCACACAAACAAAATCAGTTACACAAAATGAAAACAATGATGCTGAAAATGTAATCGTTCATTCCGTTCCCACACAAATAAAATCAGTTACACAAAATGAAAACAATGATGCTGAAAATTTAATCGTTCATTCCATTCCCACACAAACAAAATCAGTTACACAAAATGTAAACAATGATGCTGAAAATTTAATCGTTCATTCCATTCCCACACAAACAAAATCAGTTACACAAAATGAAAACAATGATGCTGAAAATGTAATCGTTCATTCCGTTCCCACACAAACAAAATCAGTTACACAAAATGAAAACAATGATGCTGAAAATGTAATCGTTCATTCCGTTCCCACACAAACAAAATCAGTTACACAAAATGAAAACAATGATGCTGAAAATTTAATCGTTCATTCCGTTCCCACACAAACAAAATCAGTTACACAAAATGAAAACAATGATGCTGAAAATTTAATCGTTCATTCCGTTCCAACACAAACAAAATCAGTTACACAAAACGAAAACAATGATGCTGAAAATTTAATCGTTCATTCCGTTCCCACACAAACAAAATCAGTTACACACTCTAGCGCGAGGACACACAGGAATCAAATCAGTTACTCCCTCCGTCCGTGAATAGGAGTCTCATTTCCTTCTGGCAGGGTTTTAATAAATGTTAAGAAAAGTGGGTAGAAGAAAGTAAATGGAATATGGACCTCACTTGTAGTATTAGTTTTAAATGATATGTTAGTGGACAGAGCGGATCACCACTCCAAAACACTAATCAATTTCCTACTCCACACTCACAACAAAATAAAATGGACCCACCATCACTTATTAAAATTGCTCATGTTTATAAGATTATTTTATTTTGTTGTGAGTGTGGAGTAGGAAATGGATCGGTGTTTTGGAGTAAGTGATCTGCTACGGTTAGCGGAATGAGTTGGTGGAATGTGGGGTCTCTTTATCATTTATAGTAATAATGAACCGGGATTTCAATTCGCAGACGGACCAAAATGGAAAAATGAAACTCATATTCGCGGACGGTGGGAGTATTATCATAAATATTTGTTTTCTTGCACTTGTTTTAGAATATTCCACTAGCATTATTTGTGTGAAGCTTGCGTGAGCCACATGCTAATTGTATTGTGGAGTTGTTATTGCTAGTGAAATTTAGCCTAATATCTGCAAGTATTGTTGATTTGCCGTTGTAAAGATTGCGTGAAACGTTTTTAATATTCTGCGAGTATTGTCATTAAAAAGATTACTATATTAAATCTATTATGCAAGTATCTTGAGACGTGTGATTTTTATACTTTGCTCCTTGCCGGTTGTAATATATACAAAACTAATTCCTAGTGCTGAACTATCGAACCAACAAGGAGTTTATGTAGATAGCACGGAGTTCATTTTAAGATTGTTTAGACTCCGTATAAAATAAACTAAAGCGGATAAAAATGAACTCCGTGTTATTTAACAGGTTCTAAAATGAACTAAAACAAACTACAAATAAAGGGTTGCTTCGGCACTAGAAATTAGTTCGATATTGATTATAATCCTTGCTCTATATTGATTAAAAAAATTTGTTATCCCATAATTATTGTCTCAAAATAGTACTCTCATACCGTGATTAGAAACTGATGACATTAGATGCGTGGCTATGCGTATGACATGAGATGATGTTTTCTATTTTTTTCAAAATCTTGAAACATCACTACTGACTAGAAGATCATTTGGAAGTTGAGAGAGAGAGAGAGACCATTTATTCGAATATCATCAGACGAGTCAAGCTCAAGCTCAAGCTCAAGGCCTAATATAATATTTTCTTGTATCACACGAGCTAAACACGGGCTGAGATCAAACTCGGGTAATCAAGTGTCGAGCCAATCTCGAAAACAATGAATATGCATAATTGGACAAGAAAAATATTAAGACAAATTGAAAAGTACGAGGTTTGTATTAGGAAATGTTGACAGTAGTTTGTAAACAAACACAAACATACATCTTAAACCTCTTGTCTTGAAATTTAGAAAGTTCAAACTTGCACAAGTCTTTTCATGGAAGCAGGCAAACATAAACATAGGATGGTGCATTATTCATTAGCAGGACTTGTTCATTGCACTGTTGGATCGGTCACTGCACTCCACTCTCCACATGATCAACCTAATATCAAGCACCAAATCTAAGGTAGATTAGCAGAAAAAATCAAGAACAACTTCTTAAGCACGTAAGATCAAGATATCGTCATACCTAATTGGAGGGGCTTTCTTCGCAGCTCATGTATTCCTTGAGGAAAGGCAGAACAGCTGCGACCATCTCTTCGTGCTGTGAAGTGTACCCATGATTGGCTCCTGGTATGATTATCAGCTGGTGGTTCCGTACCATCTTGGCGAACTCTTTTGCTCTCTCAACCGGGATAACATCATCAGCATCCCCGTGCACTGTCAGCACCCTTGATTCACATTTCACAAGTTAGAGACCGTCACCGAATAGTAAAATAGTACTCTCATGAAATTAGCAACACGCTTACCTGCAGTTCGCATCAATTGGAACGAGAGTGTCGCTCATGTCTGTATTGAGTCCCTCTGCCACGCTTTCTTCTGCGAGACGGTATTCAAATTCACATGTTACAATAGTTAATGAAATCCCAAAATGGAAATGAAAACTAGGAATCAGTTCTCTTTTATGTGAACATCTCAGCAGAAGGTGATTAAGAGCTTTCAAAATAAAAATATGTCAATCCTTTCATGTTTTAACACTTGTAATGAATGAAAGTTTACAAACTAACCATCATTTAGGCTCATTTATAGCAACCAGAAAGACTAAACAACCTGTCTTGGATTTAGCATCCACAGATGCATCCTTCTTGAGTTTGTCCCCGATATCTTTACCGAACACTTCCTCCATTCCGCTTTTGAGAAAACAAGGACTAGAAAGATTTACCATGGCAGGTAAATCGTGATACTTGCATGCATACAGAATGACGGCATCCCCACCTGCAAAAATCATCGAGAATTAAAAAAATAACATATTCTAAGCAAAATGAAATACAGAAATAACGAGAAAAGACAATCTCAAAAGAAGACTATTATGCCTCAAAAGGGGCATACGGTTGATACTGTCCTAAACTAGGATTAAAGATTAATAAGGAAACAAATCCTCAAATAATGCTAAGAGAATCTTTATAAACTTGGTTTGATTTTGGCAGATGAAACAACTTGGACAACATAGAATTAGCATTGAGAAATTCAGCACAATCATACGTTTCTCATGACTGTCAAAGATGACTCTCTCATCCATCTATAGGATTACAAGAGGAAGTTCACGGTCATCTTCGACATTTACGAGGGTCGTTATGCTCTACAAGATATTTAGATCTAAATACTCAGCATACCTTTACTGTGACCAAGAACTGCAATTGGTGAGCGCTTTGAACCAGTGAAATACTCGACCGCAGATCTTATGTCTTCAACCTCTTTTGAGTAGCTACCCAACTGGAGATCACCTTCACTTTCCCTGCAAATTAATCAACTCAAAACATAAAATCTAGAAATGAAAAAGAGAAGTGGATGATTAGCAAATAACAAGTTCAATGCATATACTAATTTACACTTAACATATCAAGAGAGCATGTACATGAACAAGAAAACACAATAGACTTAAAGCCATATGTATAAATATAATAGCTATGTTATGATCAACCAATCATACAAGTTTATTCTTTTCACTACACAATATAATGTTAAATAGTAGTATATCATTTTCTCAGAACCATACCCGTTTCCGGAGAAATCCAAACGAAAAGCACTGATTCCTTCTTTTTCTAGAGCAGCAGCAATACTCACCAAGATTTTGTCATTCTGCGTAAGAAAGTAGTCATGATAAGAATTGAATCAACAAAATCAAATTATAGTTGTCACAGCAAAAACAATGAAAATAACAGAACCAACTGGTTTTAAATACTAAAATGCACAATGGAATATTTGTTTATACTATACTTAGCATGAAAGTTGTAATGAAGATACAAGATTCAAGCAATCGGTGTACCTTTGAGGATCGACAACCATGGCAGAGAATTACAAGGTATGGAGAGCCGGTGTCGTGGAGTATGCCAACAAGTTTCTCGCCATGCTTGTTCGGGAACGATAGCTTCTGCTGCGTAGCTGCAGAAAGATTTGCAGTGATATCCATTATAGCAACAAGCAAAGCACTTAAAGAGGTTTTGAAAGGAGAAGAAATTTAGAAGGAAGGTCTCTCTCTCTTTCTCTTTATATATGTTCATGCAAGCAATGGAGTTAATGCACAGCACAGCACAGCACAACGCTGTGCTACAAGATGACGCCACTTTTTTGCCAATTTTTAGTTTTCTTTTTGTAGCTTTTCATTTTTAGCTCAAAAATGTGCCAAAATAGCATACTTTCTTTCTGTGCCACAACATGATAATTTTTAATTAAAGACTCTCTCTATCCCAACGATGACTATCCATTTTCTTTTTCTTTTTTTGCCTATCTCATCTTTCTTGTTTTATTTTCTCTCCTTGACACTTTTTTTTATAAACTACAGTAATATTTTCTAACAAATGATAGGAGTGATAAGATGAAATGAAAATTATACTATTGGTTTTTAACTTTTCATCAATAATGATATTGAGTTGAAATGATAATGATATTGTATTTTACTTTTGGTGTAATTATGTACTAACTAGTACATTGAAAAATAGGAACCGATCCCAAAAAATATATACATGCTCATTTTCTTGTTAATAGAGATGTTTCTTTTTGTCATTGACAATAATGAAGCCACGTAGGGACCAGATGGGTCCCCACCAATTACATATTTACTAGTACTTCCTCCGTTCCATCTAAGTTGAAACAAAACTTTTGAGCACAGAGATTAAGAAATTGTGTTGAAAAGTAAGAGAGATGAATAAAGTAGAAAATATAAAGAGAGAGTAAAGTAGATGGTGGAATAAAGTAATAGTGATGGAATATTTTGTTTTTTTGTTAAAAAATGAAATGACTCAACTTAGTTAGGACATCTCAAAGAGGAATACGATACGACTCAATTTAGTTGGGATGGAAGGAGTACTATATAGCATGGGCGCACCAAGTGAAGCTCATATTTTTTTTAACATTTTTCTTCTATAAATTTTGTTGGCAATTGAAACTAAAAATATAACATATAACTGTCCCACATCGGTGTCAAGAGAAAACTGAAACTAGTATATAAGTCTCATGGGCCCTTCCTCCTATCACCAATTGGTTTTAGGATGGAACCCACTGATTTCTATCAAATTTTTTAGTATATTTTTTCAAAATTTAGTGTAAATTATTATGCAAATCCATTATCAATCATCTAAATTATCTAAAAATGTGCTTTCAAATAAAATTTAGAAAAGATAGCCCTTGTCAATATTAGTTTCTATGTCAGCCCTGTATAGTTTTACTATGGATAACTAGCCGAGATATGGTTGTTGATTTTGCCTTTTTCCCTAGTGTCATGGGGATCAAGAAATAAAATAGTTACGTAAAAAAGATAATAAAATAAGAAAGAGCAATTGTACTTCCTCATCCACGATTAAGTATCTCAAGTTTTCTTTTCCGTTCGTCCACAATTAAGTGTCTAACTTATTTTTTATAATTTTTAGTAATGGACCTCACGTTCCACTAACTTATTTCACTCATATGTTATTTTAAATTTAATATATAAAAGTAGGATTCACACTCCACTAACTCATTTAACTTATTTTATTTTAAAATTAATTATATAAAAATAGGATTCACGCTCGCTCCATTATCTTATTCTACCCACTTTCCACTATACCGTTTGTCAAGTCAACTTAGGACACTTGATTGTGGACGAGTATTCTCTCTGTTTCTGTTAGAATATCTACCTGCAAGCACTAAGCAGTGAAAGATCCTCTTGTTGTATATGCAATGGAGTTAATGCACAGCACATCAACACCATGTACTAAAAGATGATGCCACTTTATGCCAAATTTTCGTTTTTATTAGCATACTACATTTTATTTTCAGCCTCAAATAGGATACTTTGTTATCTGGGCCACAACATGATAATGAAATAAAATGCATTTTAACAAAATTGAGAAATTTTGTAATATCATTATCATAAAATTCAAGGTGAACATATTTCAATTAGTATATCGTTACCATGCTCATAAAATTACTTTTAATTTAATATTATATCTTGTGAAAAAATAATTTAAATTAAGATCACTGTGTAAAATTAAAAGTAAAATAATTTTAGGAGAGAGAGTGTGTGATTAGCTTTAATTTGATGTATGTAATTAACGTCCGCTTGGAGAAATTCGGGTAAACAATTAAATGAAAGAAAGGTGGTTCTTGCTCCATTATTATACACTCTAATCTCAACATTTTTCTTTGTAGCTCTTGTAAGTGTGAACATATTTTTTTTCAATTTAGTACTCACGACTCAAACTCAGGTAATAAAATACAAAAATGAAAAATGGACTCTGAATACTTGTTATCCAAAAGGTAGGTATAGATTTAACATGACAATTTCAATTAGTCAAATGAACAGTTATACAATCAAAATCATGAAAATGCAAATGATGAAATTGATTACTTGAGTGACATCTTATTAATGCATCTGATATTGAAAATGCTTGTGTTGACGAATAAAAATATATTCCTCATTTTGATAATTATGATCGTAAAAATTGGGAAAATCTTGAAGTAACCATTGAATTCAACATGACTCAAACGCATCCTTTAGCTGAAATCATACAATCGGCTTCATTCTGATACTAGAAAGCAAAAAAGTCTAATAATCAATAAAAAAAAGAAGTTAGTTAATACAATGCATCTGTTCAAGCTTTGTAATGTTTTATTAAGTAATCACAAATTTGAAGAGCTGAGCTACGAAATGATAGATAACTACACACAAGAAATATGTTTAAATGGCCCTTAATAATTTTACCAGAACGAAAGAAACAATGAATCGAAATGGACAAAATGTGCAGAGGCAGGTACCTCACACATCACCATTGTTGAATGCATTGAAAGAAATCTTATGTACAATACAATCACAAAATTAGTTAGGTGAAATACGATCACAAAATTTTCATGCTCTACTGACCTGTAATGCATGCGAAGGGCAATTTACTTGCAAGGCTGCAGTTTCAAGATACTAATGAAGACCGGAAAAAACATGGAATGGGCCATGAATTGTCCCGTCGATTTTCTGTCAATGTGCAAAATTTCTTCACTCTGAAGAGTACTATGCCAAAGTATATCTTGGCCATCAGTATTTATGCCTCAGCAGCAGCAGTAGCTTCCTCATCGGTCATTTCAGATGCAGGAACGTCCTCAACCAACTTTTCACTGTCTTGTTCACCATCTGTAATCTTCTGTCTTAGGTTCGCCATAAGTTCGTCTCTCACACTTACATTTTCAGACAAGTATCTCTTGAAAGCATCCTTCCCATTAATAACCTGATCATTTATATGATAGTATGCTATGCCAGTTTTTGTGATCAGGTTATATTTGCTTCCCAACTCTATAAGCTCGGCCTCTCGAGAAATCCCTTTCCCAAACTCAAGCTCAAATTGTGCAGTTCTAAATGGAGGTGCGTGCTTGTTCTTGACGATCTTTACAGCAACTTGGCTTCCTATAGTCTGCATTACAGTTAAGGAATCACTACAAATACATACACTATTTTTCATTATTCGACAAAGATGTAGAAAAATGTACTACTTCACAAGATTTAACTGCAAGCATAGAGTCCCAACTTTATAAAAACACACAAATATCACATGACAGCTCTCTACAAGATATATCGGTATATGTTAATAGACATGGTGTTTCTGTATAATTCGGGAGATTACAAGTGTTTTTATAAAAATCATTATGAGAGTCATGAGTACAAATGCACAGATATATAGTCCTATGCATTTCGTAATTAGATTTAAAGCATTCAAGATGAAGTTTGATAATCCTGGAACCTATGGGCAGTGTCAAAAAAGTTGATCCAAGTCCAACATATTCCAAGTATTGTGAGTACATTTCATTAACCATAGTGAAGATTGTGTTGCACTTGGTAGTCATTAAACGCAAGCTGTAAGCTTATTAGACTCAGCATGCACAGAAATACCAGCCACATATTTTCAGATTTGAGATTTTCCAAAAGTAATACTACTATATAAGTTATAACCAAGCACCTAAGAAGGTATATTAATCGCAACTGACACTGTTAGATCAAGTTAACTAGGCAAGTTTGTATATGAGAAACATGAGAGATCAATACCTCTTCTCCCCTCTTTACCATCCCTATTCTCCTGATATTGAGGCGTACAGAAGCATAAAATTTCAGGGCATTTCCACCACAAGTAACTTCGGTTGGACCGCCAAATCCAGTAATAGAAAGCTTTGCTCGAACCTAATATCAATTGTAACTAATCAGGGATGAAAATTAACTACATGAACTTGCCCTTTTTAAGCAAGCCCTAAATAATCTCACTTTGCCATGAAAATTTAGAGAAAATAGCACAACATACATATATTAACTAGGCAATAAAGTAGGGCAGATATGCAAAATATGAAAGGAAAAAAAATCACTCAATGCATCAGAATAATGCCTGATTTGTGAAAATTAAGATTGTCTGTGAAAGAGAGAGTGAGTGGCTCAATTTCCGAAGTGCTTGACTCATAAGTCTAGCTTGCATTGCCATGTGTGCATCACCCATTTCACCATCAAGTTCGCCTTTAGGGACCAAAGCAGCTACCTGCAAGGAGAAATTGTAAATAAAAATATAAGTATGTCAAATTGTCAATCCCCTTAGCTCATGACCAAAACATGCAGAAACTATTCGTCTTACACTATCAACAACGACAACGTCAACAGAACCACTCCGGATTAAGGTATCCACCAAGCTGAGAGCCTGCTCACCAGAATCTGGTTGGGACAGAAGCAAATTTTTGGTGTCTACACCAATAGCCTCAGCTAATGTTGGATCAAGAGCATGCTCAGCATCAACGAAAACACAGTAGCCTGTATATAACAAAGAAATTAGAAGGATAAATTTGGAAGAAGAACACTGTAAACAAAGTAATATGAAAAAAAGAAAGTTGCAGTAGTATATATGTTCACAAATTATTGTTTATTAATAAGCTCATCTTCCATGCATGTACCTGTTTTCTGTAGCTTGCCTTGCAGATAACCTATTCTGCCTTATACAATCCTCATTCTTTAATTTATCTCAAAATTTGTATATTTAAATTTAGATATTTCGTTTATAAATAAAAATAACTGAGTGCCTCTAAAAAATGTCTCAAACTATACCCCAAACTATCAAACTATACCCCAAAAATGCCGCATCATCATTTTAAGTATGTAGCACATAACGACGTAGTTTTGTGTCATCAATAATAATAATAATAAAAATTTCAATGTGGCATCCGACGAGCTATGTCAAAATTCCGGAGGCTGAAAAATTGACGCAAGATAATTTTTATACAATGCCAAAAGTTTGGGGTTTAATTAGTACGGATTAATTCTTATAGTCCGGGACAATTTTGATAAGGTGGGTATAATTTGGGGCCTAAAGTGATAATTCCCCTTCTAAATTATCAATAAAGGGAGAACTTCATTTTGTACACTAAAGCAGAAGAATTGAAGCTATCCTAAGGATTAAGAAAAACAACAAGTTAAGAAATTTTATTTTTTTCATTTAGATGGTTCACATGAATCACATCCTTATCTAAACTATAAAGAGTCAATAGACTCAATACTTTGTAGTTACAATTGCAACGTAAATTTAGCCAACTAAGGTTCAATAGCATTGGTACTTTCTATTCAATTAGTTGGCACTAATGTTGGTAGCAAAATTTAGTTTTATAAGCTAATCAAGTTCATTAGACATGACTAACATCACGTCAAAAAATATGTGAATAACATCCTTAGACATAGACTAACATCAAGTCAAAAGTTCTCTATAATTTCCCAAGACGTATATCACTATTGTATTCCGAAATTCCTTAGCAAGACAATCATACATGCCTTGACACTTGGGTGCTTGTTTAAGCATGTTATTATTTTTTAATGTTAAAGCGTCTTAGTTTTTAGTTTGATAAATAGTAAATAGAATCTTCAAGAGAATTGTGAGCTCAGCAAGCAATATGGTGTTAAATAAACATTCAGTGACCCGGTCATGATTAAAGTACCTATCATATAATCAATTGAAAATTCTTGACATGTAATACTACTAGTATTAAACAAGGTTTTAATGGACAACATCACAAATTTTTAATAAGACAACCAAAGAACAAATCCAGATAAAGCAAATGAATAGATACAAGCCATGTTATATCTCAGAACACTTCACCATAATAATGATATCCTAACACCTATACAGTCTGAAATAGGATAAATACATGAGTTCAATATATAGATATAGTGCAGAAATATGTCACGGACATGCCTATAAGAAACTGATGTATATGGAGAATATTGGTCTGACAACGAATTTACATGTTCATAAAATATTATGAAACTAACCTCCTTGTTTTTGTGACTCAGCGATCACATGCAAAGCGAGGGTTGTTTTCCCAGAAGCTTCTGGGCCATATATCTCCACAACACGTCCCTGATAGAACTCTGTTCTGTTATAACTCCAGATACATAGATAGACCATATGGCTATTTAATGAAACAATCAAACGTGAACAATTTGATTATGTGTAATTTAAAATCAGCTGAAAGGGAGTGAACCACATAAATAAACCCCCAACTGTGAACATGCCGCATATACATAGGGAGGGTGAAACACAAAGGTTATGCAGGTCTACGCTAGAAGGAAAATTATTACTTATATCTACACAAAATATTCAAGAATGAGTTTTGGAAAGTAAATGGTATCATGATAAGTATGCATCAAGGAATCTTAGAATGATATGATTGGTTGCATATTCACTGACAAGCCCAAAGAATAAACCAGCCAAGTTTCTCAACAAACGACCATTTTATAATTGGCCAGCATTCAAAATCTTAGTTTAATACGTTATGTTATGTTTATTGTGCCTGACACAACAATTTATATGTTTAGGATGATACATATATGACCCCGCCTCTTATGAATTTAAATTCTGCAGGTCTCACAAAATAAAATATGAAAGTGTACAATGAATATAAATAATCTAGAGTTTTCTTATACTATATGATACCTTTGGTAGTCCTCCTATTCCCAGTGCCATATCCAAAGTAAATGACCCAGTGGATACCACTGGAGTGTGTCTATAAGACTCAGAGCGGCCAAGCCACATAATGGATCCTTGTCCAAATGATGATGTTATCTGATCCAGAGCTAGCTTTAGAGCTAAATCTTTCTTTGACATATTCTCTTCTCCAGAATCACTTGCATCTGCCTTTGATTTCCTTCTACCTTTAGACATAAGGAATTATTTGAATTCACGAAACTTTCAAACATAAGAGGAAAGAAACCCCAATGGTAAAAGCTTTAAGAAGGGAAACAGCTAAAGCAACCTAGGCAAAAGCAAGGATAATACAGAGACAAAATCCTCATAGAGCAACCATTAATGCAAAAGTCATCCTTATCAATACAAACCCGATACACACCCATGGAAAAGATGGAACCATTCAGGTTATATGCTCAATAAGATACAGATAAGGAGCAGAGGAAGTCAATATATTTGGTGACCCAATTTTCTAACTAGAGTCCATTGTCCACATGAATATAGATAAAAGCAATAAAGACTAGTGACAAAATAAACCTAATGTTCAACTAAATGCATCATTACATTACCAGAGTCACCATACTCTATTCAATGAACAATCGACGAAAATATAGTACTACTACTTCATGGCTGAATGTACTTTCAGAAAATGACCTACATATAAGACCTTAACAGCCCTTAACCGAAAAAAATGATAGGACCAAAATATACATTTTACTCTCTACTCAAGAACTAAATGTAAAGCATATTAACCAAATGAGGTATCATGCAAGATGATTAGTCGAATTCAGGGAGGAAACATCTCAGGATACTTTCAGTACCTTTAGTGGCAAAGTAACATAGCTGAGTAGAAGTTTCCAGTGATCCTCTCCTATCTCCCTGCAAACCAATACCAGCACCGTTAAATGTTCGATCTTGCAAAAGTTATTTTTATCCAATTTCTCCAGAAATACCCGTAAAGATAAACAAATACAAACAAGACAACAAACAACATCAGTAAAAGTAAAAATAAAGCATTCAAGGAATTCCAAATTCCTGATAATAACTAGGTTCTTCTCATTCCCGCAAGAGAAGGCGAAAAAGGAAATTTGAATTAAAAACAGATTCACAAGCATGTGCGCTCGGGCATATGCAGCAAATATTTAAGTGAGAAAAGAAATAGAAATGGTAGAAACTGTAAGCCAGGTATCCAACATGCATAAACAGAGAGCGCTCAAAAAATATTTTACTTCATATGTCTAACAAAAGCAGCAATTAAGGGCGGATAAATTGAAGTGAAAACTTCATATGTAAGAGCTAAACTACACCTGCAACTGAGAAAACAAACAGCGCCTGAGAGAAGAAGCGTTTCGAAGAAGCCGAGCCATTTTCGATTCCGGTTGAAGAGAGCTACAAAAATTAAGGGGAAAATCTCTTATTTTGTAGTATCAGTAAACAGGTAGGTGTTCACTAAGTGAGGCGGCAAGCATCTTCTAAATTAGAGATATCCATGAGCAACTATCTCAGAGCAACCAATAATCCAATTTGTGAAAATTGTCAACAAGTTTTTCAGTTCTAGTGGAAACAAACAGGGTTTCTAGGGTTTATAGATTTTCCCTCCTTTTGCAGGCAATTACCGTTACTAATGTTTTTTTTATTTTCATCCAAAATTGGATCATTTCTAACAATTGTGTTTTTTTACCAATTTACTTATGATAACATTATTTTTGCAGTTGAGTATATTAACTAAAATACATTCAATAATATGCATGTACAAAATTCATCTGACTATTCTTATCCAACTTCCAAAAGGAGAGTTTTGAAGATATTTATAAAAATGCTAGTATTTCAATAACAAAATTGTTACTTATTTAATTAAATCTATTTTTTGTTAATGTATTTGCACATTTTTTAACCGCCTGACAGTTTCATATATAAACATAATTAAAAAATTAATTTCCATCAAGCAATCTTACAGAGATAGAGGGATGAAAGGGGCGAGAGGCCATTAGGTAAAATGTATTTGTTGGGCCATATGAATATTGAAATATGATTTGATTATGTGTATTCATAATTTGATTTCATTGAGGTAATTATTTTAAGAAATATTAATTGTACAATTTAATATAGTTTCGTATTTGCTATCATAAACAATAGAATATGGCTGTGAATTTACTCAATTTATCATTTTTCGTACAAGACTAAGTTATTTTTAAAATACGTATCTATTTATATAATTGGTGCTTACAATTATGGATGATTACTGCTTAAATTTACTGCGTAAAAATTATATATCATTATTTTTATGGTATATAATTACTTCTTGAAAAATTAAGCAAAACTACTTAATTTGATCGCCATAATTTTTTTGTAAATGGTTTAAAATCATAGGTGATTTCAATTTATTCAATTTTACATAGACTTACCAATATGAATCAATTAGTTAAATGCGAATCTGCGATTGCGTTTTATTATCAAACTAACTCTAAAGATTAATCGTTTAATTATTTGAGTAACATTTTGATTAGTTATATGAATATAATTAACAAATTTGTTAATTATATTTATCTGTATATAGAGAATTGATAATGAAAAGAATGTCATAATGTGTTTTTTAATGATTATTAAATAAAAAGATTATACTATTTATTTTTGTAATAATTAGTGGAAGTGAAAAAGTTTTTAAAATATTAAGAGTGACATTATGAATTTTTTAATATAGTTAGGAAAACGAAAAGATTTTGTATAGTACATTACAATTTCCATTTTATATACTATTGGAGATATAGCTATAAAAAACACTAACCGGACGTAATACAACCCGAGAGAAGAGAAATAAAACAGAAACGAAAATTACAGTGGAAATTCGAAACTGTAAAGATGAACTTAGCCGAGTCGAGGAAGGCCTCTTTCCGCAAGACGAGATACGCCCCGGTAGTGTTCTCAGTTTTGGCGTGTCGTCCCCAAAGATAAAACGGCTACGTCTCGTTCGTTGCAACACCGCAGTTGGAACGAGCTCCGGCGAACTGGAAGAGGAAGAGGGCAGAGCTTCGAAAAGACTTATGCAGAGAGGAAGTATGCTTGTGATATTTCTGTGTATGTAATGCAGTGGAATGTCTAGCATATTTATAGGCCAAGCCACCATGCAGGGTCAACCAATCCATTAAGGCTCATCATGGCTCATTCGTAACCGTCGTCGGTTACAAGCTTGTGGCAGGAGTGTGCCTTTCGTGTGTGGAGAGTGTGGATTTCTCACGTGGCAGCTTTGATTGTGCCACGCTTGACGATGTGTCAAGCCACTTGGATTGTTGACTCAGCGGTAGTCTAAAAGATTAAGTTTGGGTCAGGGACAATCCCAAAGACCACCCAAAGACCAATTGTCAAGATCCAAGTCCAAGTCCAAGTCCAAGTTCGAGATCGAGATCGAGATCGGGCCCGCGTCCCGCGGGCGGCGGCGCGTGTGGGCTCTTTCACCCATCTTGATCCACTATAATTATTAAGTAACATAAAGTCACTTAATTTAGACACATTAAAAGATGTGTTACTTCTCCAATGTGGGATAATTAACACTATTTAATTATTCCCTAAGCTCAAACTTCAAGCTTTAATTAAAAGCTAATTATGCCCAACTTTAATCCACTATTTCTCACTCACCGGAAATCGGATTAGAGAAAGTGAATATACTACATTTATCTACGTAAAATGTAGATCGACGCTATATCATTTAATTTCACAAAATTAAATGTCTCGTCACATTTATTGTTTGGTCAAAATGCATTGACCGGGCATATTTAATCCATGATTTTACAATCCCCCACAAGAGTGGAAATAGCCAAATGCATATGCATGCAGACACAAGCTCAACCCTCGAGAGGTATATAAGCATAAGGATAGGTAGTTGTTGGCTTTGAACCCTCCACAGTAGACACCATCGGATACACTGGCAACTTAGTAGCGCGATGCTTTGAACTAATCTCCCACGGCGTGCACCGAGACAATGGTGTTAACGCTTAAACACCTCAACCTCATCCGTTCTTACGTTTTGTGTCCATTGCGATCTTGGACACCACTTTGGATTCATAAGTGTGTTTTATGAAATGACCACACTTCGCACTTACATAGGTGATTCTTAGTCAAGTACCTTGTCATACTTGGTCTCTTTGAGAACTCCATCTCTTTGAGATCTTTAAGAACCATTAAAAGTCATAGACTTAGCCTTTACCACTAGGCAAGTTCTCCAATACTCTATTGCTATCTAGGGAATAGATATAGTTGAGTATTTCTCATGAACTCCCATAGCTTAGTTGTCCCTTTGAACCAAGTTCTTGGGATCTCCAGTCATCATGGTTGGGTTACCACTATGACAATTCGTTAGTTTGTGGATTTCAAACACATTCCCTCTAGCAACTTATTCATTTGATCACGGTTTAACCCTTTGGTTAGCGGATCCGCTAGATTATCTATTGACTTCACATAGTCAATTGTAATCACGCTAGTTGTGATCAAGAGTCTCACGGTGTTATGTCATCGGCGAATGTGTCGAGACTTCCCGTTGTACAAGCCATTATTCGCCCTTCCAATAGCGGCTTGGCTATCGCAGTGAATCATCACCGGAGGTACAGGTTAAGACCAACATGGAATGTCCTCGAGGAAATTCTTAAGCCACTCGGCTTCCTCACCAGCTTTGTCTAAAGCTATGAATTCGGATTCCATGGTTGATCGGGCTATACAAGTCTGTTTCGTGGATTTCCACGAGACAGCAGCACCCCCAATGGTAAAGACATATCCACTAGTGGAAAGTGAGTCTTTATTATCGGATATCCAGTTTGCATCACATTACCCTTCAAGTACCGGGGGGTATCTTGCAAAATGCAGCCCATGATTTTGAGTATGTTTTAAGTATCTCAAAACCCTTACAAGAGCTTTCCAATGCTCTTTGATTGGATTACTCGTGTAGCGTGCTAGCTTATTCACGGCGCAAGCAATATCAGGTCTCGTACAATTAGTCAAGTGCATAATGCACCCGATAACCTTCGCATAATCTTCTTGTGCGACAGATTCGCCTTTGTTCTTGCTAAGGTGAACATTTAGCTCTATAGGCGTCTTAGCCGGCGTGTTGTCATAAGCATTGAATCTTTTTAGCACTTTCTCCATATAGTGAGATTGTGTTAAGGTGATTCCCTCAGATGTTCTTAGAATCTTCATTCCAAGAATTACATCGGCTAGACCCATGTCCTTCATGTCAAAATTTCTTTTCAACATGGCTTTAGTTTCGTTAATCATTCGGGTACTACTGCCCATGATTAACATGTCATCAACGTAGAGACATACTATAACATATATGTTATTAGTATTCTTAATATAGACACACTTGTCACACTCATTGATTTTAAATCCATTTGATAACATTACATTATCAAATTTTAAGTGCCATTGGAGCGGCGCTTGTTTTAATCCATATAAGGACTTAACCAGTTTGCAGACCTTATTTTCTTGTCCAGGTACTACAAAACCTTCAGGTTGTTCCATATAGATCTCATCCTCGAGTTCACCATTTAGAAACGCAGTTTTTACGTCCATTTGGTGAATCTCAAGATTGTGCAATGCAGCAATCGCGAGAAGCACTCATATAGAAGTGATTCTCGTTACAGGTGAGTACGTATCAAAGAAGTCATGTCTTTCCTTTTGTTTAAAACCCTTGACTACTAGTCGGACTTTATATTTATCAACTGTTCCATCGGCCTTAAATTTCCTTTTAAGGATCCATTTACATCCTAGAGGTTTAGCACCTTCGGGAAGATCAACCAACACCTAAGTGTGGTTTAGCAAAATTGAGTCAATTTCGCTTTGAACAGCTTCTCTCCAATGCAGCCCGTCTGGGCCTGCATAGGCTACTTTCAAAGATGTTGGTTCTTCATCCAACATGAAGGCAATGTAGTCGCGACCAAAAGATTTTGGTGTTCTAACCCTATTGCCTCGTCTCGTTACTGCCTCATTTGGATCAGGCCTAGCACGCTTGCGAGATTCTGGCTCTTTATCTAATGACTTAGAGCTTGTTATTTCATCCTCAATTCTTGCTTTAGAATTAGATGCTACATTCTCTTGATTTTTACAAGGAAATGTATTTTCAAGAAATACAACATTTCTTGATTCAATTGTTGTTCCAACAGTCACAGTCGATATTTCAGACTTATGAACAACAAATTTATATGCACTACTGTTAAGTGCATATCCAATTAATATGCAATCAACCGTTTTAGGTCCGATTGTAACTTCTTTGGGCGGAGGAACCATTACCTTTGTCAAACACCCCCACACTTTGAGGTATTTGTAGGATGGCTTCCTTCCTTTCCACAACTCGTAGGGAGTGACATCCTTACCTTTTAGTGGAATTTTATTCAAGATATAGTTAGTTGTCAAAACAGCTTCCCCCCACATGTTATGTGGTAATCCTGAACTGAGTAGCAGTGCATTCATCATCTCTTTTAGAGTCCGATTTTTGTGTTCTGCAACACCATTAGATTGGGGTGAATATGGAGCAGTTGTTTGATGAATTATACCACTTGTGTTGCATAACTCCTCAAACGAGGCTACATATTCGCCTCCTGTATCGCTTCGAATCGTTTTGATTTTACAACCAAGTCGATTCTCAACTTCGTTCTTATAATTTTTGAATGCTTCTATTGCTTCATCTTTACTTCTTAAAAGATAAATGTAGCAATACCTTGTGCAATCATCTATGAAAGTATTTTTTACCACCTCTAGTTTGCACCATCTTTAAATCACACACATCCGTGTGGATTAGTTCAAGGGGTTTCGTGTTTCTTTCTACTGAATGAAACGGTAACTTGGTCATTTTAGCTTCAAGACAAATTTCACATTTATCTTTAGTGTAAACTTCATTTGCCTTTATTGACTCTAGATTTACTAGTTTTTTAATGGCATTTGAACTTACATGTCCCAATCTGCAGTGCCACAAATTTGTACACTCAGCCAAGTAGGAAGAAGTAGATGATTCATTCTTATTAGCCAATGGCTTGGAACACGAAGTGTTGCTACACTAAGCTTGAAAAGTCCATCGGTTACATAACATTTTCCGAGGGACTTCCCAAACTTATACAATGCAAACCTATTGGATTCAAATACAAGTTTAAAACCCTTATTCACTAGTATTGATCCTGAAACTAGGTTCTTCCGGATGTCCGGAACGTGCAGCGCATCCTTCAAGGTGATTGAGACGACAAACGTCATCTTGAGGACTACATCACCAACTCCGAGGACTTCAGACGAAGCTTGATTCCCCATGTTAATTTTTCTCCCTTCAACGTGTTGTAGGTGGAGAACATACTCCTATCTGCACAAACTTGTGCAGTAGCGCCGGTATCAATATACCAGCCACCCTTGTTGTTAACAAGGTTGACTTCTTCGGTGACCATGCAATGAGGTCGCTTTCATCCCAGTCCTTGAACTCCTTCTCAGTGACGTGGGCAGCCGGCTTTTTCTTCTTGCTGCGGCAGTCCTTTGCAAGGTGGCCCGCTTTGCCGCATTTGTAGCAGTCGTCTTCAAACTTCTTTGTAGGCCGTTTTCCCTTCCCTTTGTCACTTGGACGATTTGGACGAGGGCGTTTGTTGGAGGGACCGCCCCACTCCAACAAGTTGGCTTTTGCATCCAGAGTGCCCTTAGCCTTTTGATCGTTTTTCCGCACGTCTGCCTCAATGCACAGCTTTACGATCAAGTCTTCAAAAGTCATCTCCTTTCGCTTGTACTTGAGGTAGCTTTTGAAGTCCCTCCAGCTAGGTGGAAGCTCCTCAATGGTCGTGCCCGTTGTAAAGTTGTCAGGCAACGCCATTCCTTCGGCAGCAAGTTCATGGATGATCATTTGGAACTCCTGAACTTGTTCCATGACTGGTCTTGTATCGACCATTTTGTAGTCAAGGAACTTAGCTATTACAAACTTTTTGTTTCCCGCATTATCACTACGGTACTTTCTCTCTAGGTTTTTTCCCACACTTGCCTAGAGGTGTTTACAACTGAGTATACATTATATAAACTATCATCTAAAACATTTAGAATAAAGTTTTTACAAAGGTAATCTCCTCTATGCCATGCATCATAGTGGGCCATGACCTCGATGTTCGTCTCTTGGTCACTTGGAGCGGGCGGCTCGTCTTCTGTGAGAAAGTTCAAAACGCCCAATGTTGTCAAGTAGAACAACATCTTTTGGTGCCACCTCTTGAAGTCCGAACCTCCAAACTTTGGCGGCTTCTCGGTGGGTGGCATCATTCTTGGTGCCATTGGTGCCGGATTGACCCCATGGAAAGAGCCTATCCCGTTGCCCCCGTAGGAGCCAACAGTTGGGTTGGGCATAGAACCCCCCATGTTCGTGTTGGGCATAGTGCCCCCCACATTCGTGTTGATCCCGAAAGATACAACGCTAGTATTGAGCCCGAAGGCACCAACACTCGATCCATTAAAGGATCCGTAGGAACCACTAAAAGTGGAACCAATCGAACCACCAAAGGTGGAACCAGTGGACGCCCCAAAAGGGTTGTCCCAAACCCATGGGACAGTTGATGACACGGCTGGTAAGCCAAGGGTCGGCATCATCGAGATGGTGGATGCATTGTCAGATGCACCAGTGGATGGAGTGGGAAGAGTGACGGCGGCGTCGGTGGCCGGAACAGTGGATGCGGCAGTGGCTGGAATGGTGGCAGAGGTGGTGTTGACGTTGGTCGACATTTCCAGCAAAGGTTTAAGTTTCGAAAGTTTTTTAATTCGTTTTCTGAAAGTCTAAGGTCTTCTGTAGTGTATATCTCGTCTTGCGATTGTTGGAGATATAGCTATAAAAAACACTAACCGGGCGTAATACAACCCGAGAGAAGAGAAATAAAACAGAAACGAAAATTACAATGGAAATTTGAAACTGTAAAGATGAACTTAGCCGAGTCGAGGAAGGCCTCTTTCTGCAAGACGAGATACGCCCCGGTAGTGTTCTCGTCCCCAAAGATAAAATGGCTACGTCTCATTCGTTGCAACACCGCAGTTGGAACGAGCTCCGGCGAACTGGAAGAGGAAGAGGGCAGAGCTTCGAAAAGACTTATGCAGAGAGGAAGTATGCTTGTGATGTTTCTGTGTATGTAATGCAGTGGAATGGCTAGCCTATTTATAGGCCAAGCCACCATGCAGGGTCAACCAAGTCATTAAGGCTCATCATGGCTCATTCGTAACCGTCGTCGGTTACAAGCTTGTGGCAGGAGTGTGTCTTTCGTGTGGATTTCTCACGTGGCAGCTTTGACTGTGTCACGGCAGTGGTATATTCCCAACATCGGCGATGTCATGTACGCATGTATCATAATGCACAACATGATTGTCGAAAATGAAGCTGCGGAACTGACTCAGTAGACCAATGAAGATGATACGGGTGCAGGTCCAAGTCACGGCGTGGCCACCGCGAATGTGAATATGGGGGTACCTCATGGAGAGGTCGAGCGGATGCGTGCATTTGCCGACATGCGGCAAACAGATGCCCATGTTCGACTTCAGCACGATATTATCGAAGAGGTTTGGACGCGGAGGGGTTGATGTTGATGTTATTACTTTTTTTGTTTTATTACTATGTAATTTTTTTTTTCAAATCATGTATGTTTTATTTAATGAAGTTGATAATTTTTCCCGTTCGTATTCGTGTTGAAATTTTATTTCTGTAAACGTAAATTGCTTTATTTGTGAATTTGTGATTTTTTTTTATTGTGGGAAGTCCTAGTGGGAAGGGCGGATGGTGAATGGGATGTCCTAGTGATGTGGCAGTAGGATGGGAAGTCCTAGTGACGTGGCAGGAGGTGTTTTTAGGAAGTCCTAATGAATGTCTGAGTGGGGCATCCGTCCACTGAAGATGCTCTTAGTTCTGGAATAATCGGTTCATTTCCTCCCATTCAATTCGTGCCCACTACTTCAACATTCTACTACTACTACTAAAGTTTTATAAGTCTTTTTTTATAAAATGATGGAGAAAAGGGGGCAACAATTAATTACCATGAGTTGGTGCATTAAATTTTTTCAACAACAACTAGACTGCTCTCTTATTTGAAACTTAAAAATGCGACAAATGGCACCAAGATGTCCCTATCACTCAATCAATCTTTCCTCTTTGGCTTAACTTTTTGACACCTCACCAAATTTCCATCCAAATACCAAAATCATTGCCAATACTTCAACATGAATTCAAATTCATCGCACCATACAATTCACAAGAATGGATATCTGTAAATTATAGTACAACCCCTCTCTCTCTCTCTCACACACACACACACACACAAAACACACACACCGCCGCTTTGCCGTGAGTGTACAGAAATAATCTTTTTGCAGTACAAGAGTACTAGTTTCGAGCAGAGAGAATGTTGGTGGGGCATGAAATGGGTGAAAACGGTTTTGGGTTAAAGGAGGAGGAGAATCAGAAGAGGAAGCAAGAGTTGGTGAGTGTGAAAGAAGAGGTATTTATGTATTCCGACGAGGAGGCGAAGCCGATGGAGGGGCTGAGAGAAATTGGGCCGCCGGCGTTCTTGAAGAAGACGTATGAGATGGTTGACGACGCTCGCACCGACTCCATTATTTCATGGAGCCTCACCAGAGACAGCTTCATCGTTTGGGATCCTCACAAATTCTCCGCCGATTTGCTCCCCAAACATTTCAAGCACAACAATTTCTCCAGCTTCGTTCGCCAGCTCAACACTTACGTCTGTATCTCTCATTTCTCATTCATAACAATTTATCAATACAACTTGAATCATGTGTTGTAAATTAATTGAACCGTGCAGCGCTTCAGAAAGATTGATCCGGACAGGTGGGAGTTTCGGAGCCAAGGGTTCGAGCAGGGGAAGAGGCATCTGCTGAAGCATATGACAAGGAGGAAGAATAAGTCCATAGCGATTCAACGAAAGGAAGCTCCTGATTCCACCGATCATGGAGCTGAATCGGTGGATGCAGAGCTCGAAAAGCTGAGAAGCGACTACGCTGGATTCAGAGCGGAAATCGCGAAGCTCAAGCACCAGAACCAGAGCTCGATGCAGGATCTAGCCGCGGTGAGGGAGCGTCTGCGTGTGACCGAGACGAAGCAGAAGCACATGGTGGTTTTCATGATCAAGTCCTTGAGGAATCCGATGTCTTTGCAGTACTTGATTGAGAGAGTGGGGATGATGAACAAGAGGAGGAGAGTGGAGCATCGTTGCATAGATGTTGAGGAGCTTGTTGGTGGTGAGACTGAGAGGAGTTTAGATCAGGTTTATCAGGAGATGATGATCGGAGCAGAGGCCTTCTCGTCGGATGAGTCGGGCACCAGCACCACCACCGCGTCTGAGAATGAGTTGTTGTGGGAGAAATTGATGGAGGATGATGTGATCTATGAGGATGAGGGAGACAATACAGGGACTTGGAAGCATTCGGATATAGTTTCGGAGTTGGAGGGCCTCATTGCAGAGCCTCCGGCCAATGGAATGGTTGGTTCTTGCGAATCTGCTTGATGCACAGCTAGTCTTGGCAATGGTTGAACTCAACTTTGCAATGTTTGGTAGAATTTGGATGCTCATCTTTTTTGTAGATACACAAACTTATGTTGCTTTGCTTTTCCAGTAAGTGCAGTGACTGTTGGTCTTTTCTTGAATGCTTTGAATGTCCCTTAAATTTGGAAGGTTTCTTGATTATTTTCTTTTTTCCCTTAATCGCATGCCAAATGAAATTTTCGCTTTGCAATTACACCATCTAAATCATGGTTTTTAGCTTGGATTGGATTCCATTTTATAAACCAGATAGTAGTATATTTTGAAATACATTGAGGTGACAATAAGAGAATATTTGGCTCTCTTCACTCTTGGTAGAATGTCATTATATTGGTGAAATAAAACTGGCATGCGATCTGGTTTAAAAACTAGAATAATATATCATGATTATTCTTAATACTTAGGAGTAACACACAATGTTACTCTGTCCAAATCAATGGTAAAATAATTGAGTTTTTACATAATGTATTAGGTATAACACATTGGACAATGTATTTTATAACTATTCTAACTTAAGTCCAAAAATTGAGTGATGTTCCTCTATTTTACGAATAAAATACAGTTCGCTAGAATGTTCAAGTGTTCAACGGTAGCCACGCGTCAGATGCCTTCCTAAAAAAGTAAGTGAGCAATTGAATGATTATGACTCATATTCCTGAAGAAGAAATTGCAAGATTAAGGGCATTCACAGTGGGGGGCCGTCCGATGTCTCGGGCATGCCAATCGTCCGCACACCCAGATTGAGGGCATCCACAGTGGGGCGGACGATAGGTCGCCTGATGCCTCGGACACGCCATCGTCCGCCACTGTGGGTGTGCGGACGATGGACGATGTGTCGTCCTCGCCCTAAGCTTAGTCCGCGGAAGAAGCGCAGACGATAGGGCATCGGCCGCCCACTGTGGGCGACGCGGACGATGACGCAAACGATGCAACACGTTTTTTTATTTTTTAAATTCGAAAATTGTGTTTATATAAATACCCCTACCCCACATTTCATTTGTAACCTTTCGATTCAGTTTTCCACTCTCAACTTACGCTATAAAATGGATTACGGTAAATACTCAAGTCATAGTAGCCCGAAGTTAGGAGACAATGCACGTTGGCCGGGTACACAGCTTGACGAATGTCTGTCGTTCGACCCCAACACGCAGTACGATCCCGATTTCAGTACGAATTCGTACGATCTCTCTGACATGGAGCCATCTCTAACTCACCCTGCCGCCCCTTCCCGTCGCTCCACCACCACCGCCCTCTCCGCCGACGCGCCGTCTGTCGCCGCTGCCGCCCCGCCCCGCCAGAAAGAAGCGAACCAAGTACAGGGCGTACAAGTTGCCACCTCCGGCAACGAATGAAGAGCACGCCCCCGAACGTACGAACTACCAACCGGATGAAACCCTCCTCTTGGCGAGGTGTTGGGTGGATATATCGGAGGATCCGATATTCGCGAACAACCAAAAACAGCTCGCGTACTGGGAGCGCATCGCCGAGCGCTACAATGAGGCGAAGCCGCCGATCGCGTATAGGGGCTATAGGGAGCAGCTCCGCAAGCACTAGGATCAGGTGAAGAAGCAAGTCAACCTGTTCGCGGCGGAGTACGAGAAGTGCTCGAGGGAGCAGGGAAGCGGCGAGAGCTTGAGCGATGTGCGCGATAGAGAGTTGTTGTCGTACAAGTCCCTGTACGGCGACTTCAAGCATTTCAGCATCTGGGCACTCTTGAGGGACAAGCAGAAGTTCCAAGGCGGGATTCTGCACACCGGTGCGATGAAGAGGACGAAGACCACCGACGCTGGTGGTTACACGAGTAACGAAAGTGGAACTCGTCCGGTGGACCTCAACCGGAAGTAGACGGAGGAAGAGAGTTCCGCCACACCGATGTCCTACTAGCGTCCCATAGGCGTCAAGGCTGCGAAAAACAAGGGGAAGGCGAAGGTGACATCCTCCTCGCAAGCCGCCTCCCCATCGCCGATCCCGACCCCGGCGACACTTGCCTACTCGGAGTTGGCAAAGGCCTCGATGGCGCGGACGTTGTTGAACACGCACAACGCCCTCATGAAGTGTACAGATCCGGTCAGAGCCGAATACCTCCAGGGGTTGATCGATGAGCTGCGACGGAAGTTGGGAATTTTGTAGAGTAGAACTTCTTTTTTATTTCTAACCCGTGAAACTTTTTTTTAATCAATGTAGTATTCGCCGTTTTTTCATTTAATCGTTGTGTTTTTTAATTAGTTTGCATTTATATATTTGAAAACATTTAAATTAATTAACAAAACAATAGCAAAACCTATAGGGCGCGCCTTAGGGCGCCCCACAGCAGGTGGAAGGGTAGGAGGATAAAATGCTGACGTGGCAGTGCATAGGGCGAGCTTTATGGCGCCCCACTGTTGATGCCCTAAGTTGGTAAGTTGTGACAATGTTCAAAGCAGAGAATGTGTATCGGGTGTGTGAATTATACTCCATGTTTCATGACCTTATAGCATACCCCACCCAGAAAAAATAAGAAATAAGTAAAAAAAGAATAAAAAATTAAGTTCTTAGAGTATCCACAGTGGGGTGCCCTAAGGGGTGCCCTAAAGTCCGCCCTATGCACCCCCACGTCAGCATTTTATCATCCTCCCTTTCCACCTGCAGTGGGACGCCTTAAGGCGCGCCCTAAGCATTTTACTATTGTTTTGTTAATTAATTTAAATGTTTTCAAATATATAAATGCAAACTTAGAAAAAAACACAACGATTAACTAAGAACGGCAAAAAATCATTAATTATAAAAAAGTTACACGGGTTAGAAATAAAAAAAATTGACTATCCTACAAAAGCCCCAACTTCCGGCTCAACTCATCGATCAACCTCTGAAGGAATTCGGCTCTGGCCGGATCCGTACACTTCATAAGGGCGTTGTGCGTATCCAACAACGTCCGTGCCATCGAGGCCGTACGAATCCGTACTGAAGTCCGGATCGTACTGCGTGTTGACGTCGAACGACCGATATTCGCCAATTCGCCAGGTTGTGTACCTGCCATCGTACGCCATCTCCAAACATCGGGCTACTAGGACTTGAGTATCCATCGAAATCCATTTTATAGCGTAATTTGAGAGTTTAAAAGTTAATCGAAAAGTTACAAATGAAAAGTGAAGCTGGAGTAGATATATAACAAAATTTTTGAATTTAAAAAATTAAAAAAAAACCATAAGTCCGCGCCATCGTCTGCGTCGCTCACTGTGGCGGACGATTGCGCGGACAATGTCCTATCGTCCGCGCTTCGTCCACAGACTAAGCATCGGGCGCGGATGACGCATCGTGCATGTCCATCCAAACAATGGCAGACGATAATCGGGCGCTATATCGTCCGCCCCACTATAGATGACCTTATAGTATTGAAAAAATGGTGTTGTTGAGAAAAGCGTGCATGTCCATCCAAACAACTGTCGAATGGTTTCTGTTAGATGATTGGACAAGACCCACTTCATCCAATTTTTCTTAACTAAAATCCAAAATAAATAAGTTTTGTTTGTCATATTCCAAATGAATACATTTCACTAGAAAGTTCAAACAAAGAAAATTGGCTCCAAGTCTCACAATTCAATGGTAGCCACGCGGCGGGGGCTTTCCTAAGTGGGGAAATTTAATGATGTGACTCAATACTAGTATATCTTTACAGATAACATTTGTTTCCCAAAGCGGCAAAAAAAAAAGAAAAAAAACATTTGTTTCCCAAAGCATAAAACTGAAAAAGATTGAGAATTGATCACAGCCACAAGCGCTCTCAGAAGTTATTACAACCACCGTGTAACAAGACAAGCACAATTATGAGAAGAGAAATTGATATTGATTTCCTACTAAGCCACAGTATTAACTTCTTCTTATTGTACAGATTGGTGAAAGTTACAATGTATGTATAACTTATGAGGACAATATACAAAGACATTCTGTTATGCTCACTATTTTAAAGACAGCATACTAAATAAGCTCCAACCTAATCCTGATGAGTCAACCGAAAATCCTACAAAAGAAAATAAGCTGCAATATACAGTTTGGAGAGGGCTCTCAGCCTATCCAAATATTCCTCTTTGATCTTAAAAGGTGCCTCATTTAAATGAAATTTGAATGATTCATCAACTACAGCAATATCCATGGGAAATAGGAGGCTGGTGGCCAATGCAACTGAAAGATCAATTATCAGTTTTAACTCCCACCATCATACTCTACACAAGTTACTGCAATACACAAACTACAATTACAAACATGCAATGTACAAGTTCGATTTTTTACACTCCCTCCGTCCCACAGTATATCACACTTTCTTTTTTAGTTTGTCCCACAAAAGATGTCACATTTTTTTTATGGAAAAAGCTACCTCTCATATTAATATAAATATATTATTTTCTCTCTCTATCTAACACACAAAACATCTCCTAAAATCCCGTGTCACTCCCCAAGTGTGTCATCTACTATAAGACGGAGGGACTACTTAGCCATTGCGAGAGACTTCTAAAAACACAGAGCATCTCTTTGACTAATGCCAACACAAACCCAATCAGATAATCTTTTTATTTTACCTATCTTTCAGTTTCTTTCCTTTACTTTCTCAACATACTTTACTTCTCCAAACCGTAGTACAGCTCAACCACTGCCAAGCACCACTTAAAGCATCCACTACGCGTCCCGCGCGGCTCGTGTTCCATCCCGGAGGGACGGTTCCGCCGTGGGACGCATTGCAGCGTATCGCCCGTCCCGTATCCCGTCGCTGCGCGACTCGGGACGCGACGTCGAGCCACGCGCCTGGCTGACGTGTTGCTCGTCCGACGCATGCGTGACGCCCACTCGCTGGCCAGCGAGTGGGCGTCGTCACGGATGACGCAATAATTCAATTTTTTTTAATTCAAATTTTAATTAAAATAAAATTTCAAACGGTAATGTTACCGTTTTGTTTTTTATTTTCAATTTTTTTAAATTTTTTTTATTTCTTTACTCTATAAATACTCTTGTTTCATACTCATTTCACACACAAACACACATTTATTCCTCTCAAATCCTCTCTATATCCACTCCAATTTCCATCTCAAATCAACTCAAACTAATGGATCCTTTTAAGCAAATTGGTCAAATAATGGAACAATCACTTGAAGAAGATCGACACCGAGAGACGGAGGAAGCCGCGCCGCCCCCACGACGCTCCCGGACGTACATCCATTGCAACCGGGAGGAAGCCGCCGCAAGGTTAGTACGCGACTACTTCTGCGATAACCCGATTTGAGGAGAAACCTACTTCCGTCGCCGTTTCCGCATGAGTAAACCTACTTCAATTTTCTATTTTTTTGAATTTTAATGTTGTTTTAATTTTAATGAAGTTTGTTTTTTTAATTGAATTTGTTGGAAAAAAAATAAAAAACTGAAATTGAATGAATAGTAATTTAAGGGACGGAGCGTTGCAGGTTCCGTCCCTAGTTAAGGGGTGGAGGAATAAAGTATAATGGGGCCCTCAAATAGTAGTTTAAGGGACGGTAGGGGGACAGCGTAGTGGATGCTCTTAACGTCTTCACCCCCTCTGAAAAAGTAGGAAACTCAAACCCAAAAGGATGTATCTAAACTAATAGAGTGAGTTACATCTATTTTCAAGATAAAGTAACTTGTGGCATAAATCAACGCCAGCTATAGCAAGAGACATGGAAGCTTCTCCCAGTAATGAATCTCGTCTCTCAGCTTGCTCCAAGATCTCTATGCACAACCGATCCATCGAAATAGCTTTTCCTTCTTCTGTACTTCTATAGTAATCAATAGCCTTTGTAAGCCTCGTAGAGATCTAAAGGGATTTTCTGCGATCGGAAGTGAGATCAGATGGTTTAGCTCCCTTAGTCAACAGTGACAATTATTTTTGGGTCTTTACGCATTGCAGCATTAAGGACAGTGTATCCTCTTGGATTTCAGAGATTTATGTCATCAACTGTCAAATAGTTCGGCTGTGGTTTTTGAGTCGCAGTAAGCAACACAAATGCATCATCTAGATTGGTGTCCTCTTCTTTAAGTACTAAAGTTTGGGATAGCCTTGCATTCTTGTTGCATACACCTATCTCACAATGCCTAAGCATGTTTGGGATAATGTAAAAATGGTTTTTTGCCTTCAGTTTTTTATACAATTAATCTGCATCCTAGGCAGTTGACTAGGGGCACAAGATCAAGCCGCAACAAGAGGAGAACCAACCACTCCTAGTTTTAAACAAAACTGGTGTCAAAACACTTGTTGTACGAGGCTCATTGTATGCTGCCTTAATTTAATCCATTATGAGTGGACAAAACTGTGCTCGTCCTAAAACATGAATCCATGATAATATAACATCCCAATACATCAATTGAGCGCTCAATAGAGAAACACAAACAATTAAACTACGAATAACAAATTCACAAAAACAAGATAAAATAGTTAAATTGAAAATATTCAATTCTAGATAAGTAGAATCGAGCTCAGTACCTGGTAAGTGGTAACCAATTCAGAGCATCTCCAGTAACGGCGTCAAAATCGCGACGCCGATTTTTCGACGACGCCGGTTCTGACGCCGAACCATTGGAACCGGCGTCGGCGAAATCGGCGTCAAAATCGGCGTGGCCATGCCGATTCGCGCGATGACGCCGGTTCCGACGCCGATCCTCACGGCGCCATTGTGGGTCCCGGATCGGCGTCAAACCGGCGTCAGATTTTTTTATTTTTCTTTTGAAAACACTATATATACGCGCTTTGAACGTTATTTTCATTCGCACCACTTGTTTTAACGAGTACTCTCTCTCTACCTTACTTTCTAAACAAGAGCAATAACGAGCAATGGAGAACAACTATGAAGGTACTCCAGTGACTCCCGGGGGATGGTCTCAGACTCCCCCGCCTCCCGGTGTAGGGTCTCAGACGCCCCCGACTCCCGGGGTAGGGTCCCATACTTTCCCGGCTCCTGGGGGAGGTGGTTGGCCTCCGATGACCGGGTACTACAACATGTACCCGTGGCAGCAGATGATGCCGGGGTGGGCACCCGGCATGCAGCCCCCTATGCAGATGATGCCGGGGTGGTCACCCGGGATGCAGCCACCGGCGCAGCAAATGATTCCACCAGCGCAGGGGACGCACGGGGGGGACAACGCCTATCGGCCGACCTTTGATTTTTCCACCGGTTCTTCGCACATATCGACCCCAACGGATGCACAGTATACAGAGACATTCTCCTTAGCGGACTTGGGTTTTGATATTAACGACGCGGAGTGCGTTGCGATTGCCAAGGCGTGGGTGAGTGTCTGCGACGATCCTCTCGTTTCGAACAACCAGAGGATCGTCAACTTGTGGGCCAAGATAGCCGCAGCCTACAAGGCATTTTGCCCTGAAGGGAGACCGCGCACCGGGGAGGAGTGCCGGAAGTGCTGGGACCGAATCAGGTCTGGCGTCTCTCGATTTTCGGGTTTGTACGCCAACGCCCTCCGCATGCAGACCAGTGGCCAAACAGAGGAAGACTGCAGGAGGATTGCGGAGAGAGCCTACCCCGATCCGCAGAAGAAGTACTATGAGTTCACCTACTGGAACTGCTACGTTGTGCTCAACGAGTCGGAGAAATTCCGGGCAGGCGTCGACGCTGGCTGGCCGAAGAGGCAGAAACTGAACTATACCGGAGATTATAGCGGCAGCAGCGGTGTTCGACAGACCTCCCCCGAGACGGCCCAGGAGGTCCCGACTCCTCGTTCGTTCGGTCGCCGACCTCGCCCGGTTGGACCCCGAGGTGAAGGATTTTCTTCGTGTATTGCTCCAGAGCCAGCGTGAAGAATTGGAGGCGATGAGGAGGGAGACCGGCGGGAATAGCAGCGGCGTAGGTGGCGACGGAGGCGGCGATGACGGTGAAGAAGCGCTGGGCGACGACGGAGACGAGGACGGCGGCGAGGAGTGATTTTGTTTTACTTTTTTAAATTAATGTACTTTTTTATTTTTGTACTTTTTTTAAAATTATTGTACTTTTTTTTAAAATTAATGTACTTTTTAAGTTTTAATATTATTTTTCGAATTTTCCGTATTTGTCTCGTAAATTAAATTCCGTATGTTGATACGAGTGTAAATTAAATTATATAATTGTTATTAGTGATGTGGATATGTAGTGTGAAGGCTATGTGAGGGCTATTTGATGTCCAGTTGATGTGGCAAGCTGATGTGGCAGGAGAATTGTAGTGCTGATGATGTGGCAGTGTGAAGGCTATGTGAGGGCTATTTGACATCCAGTCTTACTGGAGATGTTCTCAATGATCTGGAAGACAAATGACGCATACATAACTTCCACCATGAATGCAGCAGGCCTACACGCCAAATGTAAGCACTCATCATCAACACAAACGCAAACATTTTTAGGGGAAACCCCTAACTTTTCCACTACAGACGTAAGCAAGGACCGTCACGGTGTAGCCAACAACATCCTTCATCTCCAAATTCATATCTCCTTTCCAATTTACAAACAAATTCTTAAAAAAAAAGAGCACCTGTGGATGGGAATCTCCCTACAAGAAGGGGAAACTAGCCTCGCGTCGGCAAAGAAATCGAAACCTGAGTGTTTTATTTATATTTTTTTAAAAATTCATGATATTTTGGTATATAAGGTTTAATTCAATATTGGTAGGAATACATTGATTTATATTATCTGCGCGAAGATCAATTGTTTAGCTAATGAAATGATGAAATAACACATCCATTTCTCTAAACAAGGTATTTTCTTCCCATAGACAAACTAAGAGGTAATACAGTCGAACACCAAAACACCAGATCTACAAACCCTAACGATTTCAACGTCACAGCAACTTAAAATAATAGCAGAATTTTAAGAGATTAGAGAAAATCTCAGCCGCCGAAGCCGTAGAGAGTCCGACCCTGCCTCTTCAAAGCGTAGACAACATCCATGGCGGTGACGGTCTTCCTCCTGGCGTGCTCAGTGTATGTGACGGCGTCTCTGATAACGTTCTCCAAAAATATCTTGAGAACTCCTCTCGTCTCCTCGTAGATGAGGCCGCTGATCCTCTTCACACCGCCTCTCCTCGCCAGACGCCGGATGGCCGGCTTCGTGATGCCCTGGATGTTGTCGCGGAGCACCTTACGGTGACGCTTTGCTCCGCCCTTTCCCAGCCCCTTGCCTCCCTTTCCGCGCCCAGACATTTTCGCTGTGAGAGATTTGTAGGAGTATTCGATTTGGCAAATTGAAGAGATAGAATTAGTTGTGAGAATCTCAAGGGTTTTAAAGGCTGGAGAAGAGAGGGGGGAGAAGAGGGAGGATTTGAATTTCGTGGTCAGTTTTGGCGGAAATGCTCTGAGCTGTAGGATTTTGTGGTGTTGGACGGCTGGGATGGCGATCTGAGTGAATTAGAAATGTTAGATTTTGGCTGTACGATATTTGAGATCGACGGCTGTGAATAAGTATAATCTGATTGCGGATAACTGATGTGGCATTTAAAAATAAGAACTCCACTGGGTTTTGTATTTTAATAAACGAGTGATAAAAGAAATGGAGTGGAAATGTAACGTAGCCTAAGAGCATCTCCAGTGGGCGGATGTCCCACTCGGACATCTACTAGGACATCCCAAAAATACCTCCTGCCACGTCACTAGGACTTCCCATCCCACTGCCACGTCACTAGGACATCCCCTGCACAATCCGCCATTCCCATCGCCCTTCCCACTAGACATGCCCACCGGTTCCGGTTCCGGCGGTTAACCGCCGAACCGGAACCGGCGGTTCTGGAACCCGAACCGGAACCGGCGCAATTCGGTTCGCGGTCCGGTTCAGGTTCAAGATATTTCGAACCGGAACCGTCACCGAACCGGCGGTTCGGGACGGTTCGGAACCGGCGGTTAACCGTGGAACCGCCGGTTCCGGCGCTTAAATCGAGGCATGGGGATGGGGGCCGGTGGTGATCTTCAAAAACGGTCGAAACCGCCGGTTTTTCGGCGGTTAACCGGCGGTTAACCGGAAAAACCGGCGGTTAACCGCCGGTTTAGTGGCTTTCGAGGCGGCGCGGAGCACGAGGCGACAATGGAGCAGCTTTTGCATACGGTTCGTTGACCGAACCGGCGGTTTTATTTCGGAAACCGGCGGTTTTGGCCCGGAAACCGGCGGTTCCGCCGGTTCCGGCGGTTTTCCGCCAAAACCGCCGGTTTTGTGAAAATTCAAATTTTTTTTTTTTTTTAAAAATTTCAAATTCGAATTCTTCCATTTTCCCCCTCATTTTTTTCTATAAATACCCCCCTCTATCCTCATTTACATTCACCCCACTCTTGTGTTAATAAGAGTTTCTCTCTTCAATCTCTCAATTCTCTCTCTTTGTCTCCAATTTCTCATTTGTGCTATTGTGCTTCCATTTAATTACGCAATTGCTACTCTTATTACGCATTGTTATACACTTATACAGTTATACTTGTTCCCGTAGTTCTATAAGTTGTCTTTCTTTCTCAATTACTAAAACAAAAAAAAATATATTATTCCATATTTCTACATTTCTACATACCATTCCAATATGTCTTCATCCCGAGAAGGTCGTGTTGATAAGGGAAAGGGAAAGGCCAAGAGGCCATCTCGGAGATCCGTTATTGATGAAATTTCTCAAATGAACATGGATGAGTGGCAGGTTAATATTTATTATCTACTAATTTCATTAATTTTGAATTACATTTCATTATTGTTCATAATTTTATTTTGTATTTACAATACAAATATTATTTTGTAGGCTCGAGAAGAGCAAGATGTGGCACATGCTATTGCTCTCTCTCGCTCTCAATACCAAGGCGATGCTTATGTTGGTACCGGTAGTGGTGCTCCCGGTCGCGGTGCCTATTCCCAACAAAGTCCAACCCCCGTGAATGTTGATGAAGACGATGATGATGATGATGATGACGACGAGGAGGAGGGGGAGGAGGTAGAAGAGGTTCAAGAAATGCCACCCCCACCACCACCAAGGAGTCGGCGTGGTCGTGGTCGTGGACGTGGACAACCTCCTCAACCTCCTAGACCAGCTGAAAGGTCTTTAACCTCAAACATCTTCGTGAAACATTTCAAGAGGGTACAAGATAGTAACGATCCAAACACTTATAATGTGTATTGCAACTATTGCGAAAACGTATACACATTCCGAAAGGGTGGAGGGTACGGTACATTTACCCGTCACCTGGAGAAAGCGCATCCGGTCGAGTTTGGTATCGCTCCAACCCAAACTCAACTCAACTTTCAACATGGAGTCGGAAGTGGGACGACGGGTTCATCCCAAACATCAGGTATGTGTAGCAATACTCTTTTGAAATATGATCACAAAAATGCTCTTAATGTGATGTCTAGATTTGCCGTTATGAAACATTTTCCATTCAATGCTTTTGATAACGATGCTTTTGAGTCGAGTATGCGGCAAGTATATAATGCCGCTGCAAGAAAATTGAGTCGAACTTCAATGACGCGAGCCGTTGTTCGACAATGCATGGAAAAGAAGGCGCAATTAGGTACGTTTATTATTAACTTAGGGCATAAAGTTTCTATTTGTTCTGATGTGTGGACTGATTGTTTTTGTAAAAATTCGTATATGGGCATCACGGTGCATTTCGTTGATCACAGTTGGACTTTAAACAAACGTTTGATTGCATTTCGGGAATTTCCCGCACCACACACTGCACAAGCAATTGCTCAATTGATCATTCAAGTTTTGAATGAATTTCAATTGATCAATAAAATTTTTTCTATTGGTTTTGACAATGCTAGCGCTAACACTGCTAGCATAGATGATTTAATCAGTGCATGTTCTCCTGTTATTGATGGTAAATATTTCCATGTGCGATGTATTGCCCATATTTTGAATTTGTGTGTTCAAGATGCCATCGATTTGTGGCAAAAGTATGTTGATCCTATTAGAACTGCTGTGAAGTTGATTCATAACAAAGCTCCTATTGGTAGAGCTTGGAAGAGATATTGTCATGGTAAGCAATGCAGGTACACCAACTTTCGTTTGGATGTTTCAACTCGGTGGAACTCGACATATGATATGTTGGAGTCGACTTTGAACCACATTGAGTATTTATGTGATTTTTTTAGAAGTTGTCCTCATGTTCCTTCTGATTTGATTTTGATACCCGCTTGTTGGGACCACAACATGGATTTATTTCGATTATTCCGCGCTTTCAAAAATGCCACTGTTGAGTTATCCGGTGTTTATTATCCTACTTCTGTGCGCGTTTTGGAGCATTGCATGTATGTGGCAATTGGTTTTAAAACTTGTGTGAAAAATACTCAATTCGTTGAGTTGAAGGCTATTTTGTTTTACATGGTTGAAAAATGGTTAAAATATTTTTCACGTATTCCAAATGTGTTTTTGATTGCAAAATGCTTGGATCCAAAGTGGAAGTTGCATGGTGTTTATAAAATTTTAGACATGTACTATGGTTGTTTGCACGCTTTGGATTTTTCTCAACTCCGCGAAATGGGCTTGACAAGAGGAGAATGCTTCGAACTAAGTATTCCGGATGTTGATGAAATCAAACATAGGTTAGATAGTGCACTTCGTTCTCTCTACGCGGAATATGAAATGCGGTATAACACCGCTCACCAGGTACGTGCTCCTCCTAGTCCTTCTACATTTGATTTTGGTGGAGGGGATTTTTCCAATGTCATGATCGATCCCGACGTAGTATCACAATTGCAAGATCTATACGGTACTACAACCAATAGGACTAGAGCGACTAGTGAATTAGATATATATTTGGAATCGCGCTCTATTTTTCAAGATGCAGGTCCTCCTACTCAACAAATTGACGTCCTTAATTGGTGGGGAACACATGACAAAGAGTTTCCGATACTCTCCATCATGGCTAAGGAGATATTCGCCGTTCCCGCTTCCACCGTCGCCGTTGAACAAGCTTTTAGTGTCGGCGGTTGTGTCCTAGACGACAAAAGGAGCAATCTCTCCGCCAAGAACATGGAAGCCACTATGTTACTTGACGATTGGGCAAAGGCGGACATGAGAGCACAAGAGCCGGATTTCGACTTCCGTGTAGAGAGTGATGGTGAAGAATTTTCTTCCGGTGGCGATGACGAGGTCAGAAGCGATAGCACTCAACATTAGCAATGAGTCGACGGGGGCGGTGAACGGCGAGCACTGCCGACCAAAAAGGTAAGCAAGGTAAGAGAACTACGTGGGCTTTGATTCCTCAATAAAATTGTGGATACGTAGGCACCTCAACTTAAATTTGAAAAGTTTAACTTCGAAAGTTTAAGTTGAGCTCAAGCCCTTTTCAATTTTTTTTTTCCCCCCTATTTCATAGATCATTCAGGATGCGGCTATGTTGTACTTGAAGATCATTAAAATATATTCCCCATTTGATAAATATCAAATGCGGAATATATTTTAATGATCTTCAAGTACAACTTAGCCGCATCCTGAATGATCTATGAAATCTTACCTTGGAATCAACCTTTTTTTCTTGCAAAATGTTGCCCATTTTCTAAGCAAACACATATCAGCACGCTATATACACATTGCTGCATTTCTAATAGGGGCAATTTGATCTTCCAAAGCAATCAATGCATCTCGAACACACATAGTCAGAACATTATTCAAGCATCTAGCATGGAAAAAATCAGAACAAACTATCTATTAGTACTAATTTTTTCCATGCTAGATGCTTGAATAATATTCTGACTATGTGTGTTCGAGATGCATTGATTGCTTTGGAAGATCAAATTGCCCCTATTAGAAATGCAGCAATGTGTATATAGCGTGTTGATATGTGTTTGCTTAGAAAATGGGCAACATTTTGCAAGAAAAAAGGGTTGATCCCAAGGTAAGAGAACTACGTGGGCTTTGATTCCTCAATAAAATTGTGGATACGTAGGCAACTCAACTTAAATTTGAAAAGTTTAACTTTGAAAGTTTAAGTTGATCTCAAGCCCTTTTCAATTTTTCCTTTTTCCCCCCCATTTCATTTTTTTTTAAATTTACCTTCCGAGTCCGACGAGGCGACGAGCCGACGCCCGACGACACTTGTAAATTATATTACATTGTTATATGTTGTTGTATTGTATACTTATGTATTGTAAATTGTAATGTATCGTTGTCCGTTACAACTCAAAATCAATAAAATTTATTTCATTTTCTCCTTATTCGTCTTATTTGTGCTTGAATTATGCATTGTCTTGTTCCGATTTGTTGTATAAAGCCAAATTTCAAATTTAAAAAAAATAATAATAATAATTGAACCGGCGAAACCGCCGGTTCAAAAACCGGAACCGCCAAAACCGCCGGAAAACCGGCGGTTCCGAACCGGAACCGGAACCGCCCGGTTTTCGAACCGGAACCGGAACCGTGAAATAGCCTCACGGTCCGGTTCCGGTTCCGCTTCCGCCAAAACCGGAACCGGCGGTTCCGAACCGGAACCGCCGGTTTTCGAACCGTGGGCATCTCTACTTCCCACTAGGACGTCCCGCAATTAAAAAAAATCACAATAATGTAATTACGTAAAAACGGAATTATAATTTTGACACGGAATACGGGAAAGCAAAATACGGGCAAAAATACATAGTCATAAAACATAAAAAAAACATAGTTAGAAAAAAAACAAAATACATAGTCATTCAAAAAAAGAAAAATACATAGTCCAATATCCCCGGCTCACTCCGCGCTGTCCTCGTCGCCCGTGCCGCCCCCGTCGTCCCCGCCGCTAATCTCGGCGCCATCATCTCCAATGGGTGGCATCCCCAAATCGCGCCGACATCCATCAATGACATCCTTCAACATCCTCATGTACACCGGATCGGTCGTGCTATGCCACCTATGCATGGTCCGGACCAAGCTAGTCGTTAACTGCGCGCGGGCGAGTCGGTCGATATCTTCTGGGGGAGCAGGGGCCTCCGATTGGATCTCGAACGACCCGCTGCTCCTTCCCCTAGCCCTCCGCTGCGCAACCTTTTGCCCAACCGGGCGACGACGGCGGCGAGAGTTTGATTGAGGTAGCGGGGACACTTCGTCGGCTTTCTGGGAGCTCGTGCGAACCAGCACTGCTGCTGTATTCACCAGAAGCGTTGTCGGAACACCCATCTCACCCATCCAATTGTACATATAAGGGGACATCATCCCACCCATTCCACCCATCCCCAACATTGTCGGAACTGTTGTCGCATTTCCGCTAACGTTTCCCTCCAGGTCGATGGGAAACGCCGGAGTCTGCGACTCGCTCGTGGCAGGGGAGTTCATATCGTTCTCCATTAAGTAGAAATGAAATTTGTAGTAAAAGAAGAGAGAAACTTGTTAACACAAGTGGTGCGAATGTAATGAAGTTCAACGAGCTGTATATATAGAGTTTTAAAAAAAAAGTTAATTACCGGACGTCCGACCCACTCCACAATGGCGGACGTCCGCCCGCCCGTCGCCCGCACGTCCGAGGACACCCGACGTCCTCACGGGACGTCCGTATCCGACCGGACGTCCGCCATTGGAGATGCTCTAAGATTTCTATGTGTATAACTCGCACCATGCTTTAGTTATCTCTATGTGATAAAAGAAATGGAGTGGAAATAAAACGTAGCCTAAAATTGAAATAAGAATTTCAATTTTTTCGTGGTGATTTGTATAACTCGCACAATGCTCTAGTTATCTCTCTATCTCTACTTTATGCAATTATTTGATAAGAGCATTCACATTCGTGCTCTTGCCAATGAGCACGGATGTGGGCTCAGCCCCACTTTTTTTTGTCTGCTTTTAGGCAATAGCACAACACTCACATCCATACTCTTCCGCAAGGACGAGCACAAGGATCCCACCATTCCATTATTCAATTTAAATAAAAACATTTCCACAAAATTAAAATGCATTAAAAATACCCGTAATAATATTACAAAATACATTAAAAATTAAAAATTACATAATTAAAATCTTAAAAAATAAAAATTGCATAATTAAAATCCTAAAAATTAAAAATTACATAATTAAACTCCTAAAAATTAAAAATTACATAATTAAATTCGTAAAATTAAAAAAATCCACTACTCGTGGCTGAATTTCGTCCACATGTGTTTGATTAGGTCTTCTTGTAGCTCAACGTGGGATGAGTGAAATACATTTGAGGTTTTGAGTGAGAGATGAAGGTGTAGAAAAGTTGTATGAAAAATATGAATGAGAGATAATTTGATGTGAAAAATGGATGATGAAAGTGTGTATTTATAGATGATTTTGGGGAATAAAAAATAAAAAATTCAAAAAAATACAAAAAACGGGCAAAAAAATGGCCATTTTTTGGGATTGTGAAAATATTTTTTTTATTTTTTGGTATTATTTTCAATTTTTAAAAAAATGATTTTCCAACAGATATGCCGTTGGCCAATCAGAACGCGTCACGTCGTCTGCTCGTTGGCACGGACGTGCTCAATGCATCGAGCAGCGTCGTGCCAGCGGCAGACAGCGTCTTCGTGCCGCTGGCACGGACGGACGGACGATTGCATGCTCGGCGATGTGGATGCTCTAAGGCCATCCGCAATGGGGCGGACGATGGCACGCCCGATGGCGCGCATCGTCCACGCCCGCCATCGTCCGCCCCATTGCGGGTGCGTGACATAGGCCGCGGACGATCGTCGCGCCCTATACTAAGGGCGCGGAGTATAGCGCGGACGATGTCCATCGTCCGCGCCATCGTCCGCCCTATTGCGGCCTACTCGGACGATGGCCGCAGACGATAGGCCATCGGCCGCGCCATCGTCCGCCCCACTGTGGGCTACGCGGACGATGGCACTCGTTTTTTATTTTCTATTTAAATCTCGTTTCTCATTCATTTGTACATACGAACATATCGACTATCTCTTTACATATTCTCTCTCAACATCCAACCAAAATGAATCTCGGCGACGACACAAATAGTTCTAGTTCGTCTGAGTCCGGTAGTTCGACGTCAGAAGCATTAGATGCAGCCGTTGAAGAGGCCATGGCGGCATGCTATGCGGCGCGAGGAGGAGGCGGCGGCAGCGGCGGCTGAGCAAGTCCATAGGCCTATTCGACATAGGACGTATGTCCGACGCGACCACCCGAAAGCTCACAGACGTCTGGTTGAAGACTGTTTTGCCGATCAACCACGATGGGGCCCGACTGTTTTCCGCCGCCGGTTTAGAATGTAGCGGTACCTTTTTCTCAGCATTGTTTGGATATTGTCTTCACATGATGAATACTTCACCTTTCGGGAGGACGGCATCGGCAAACCTGGCCTTACACCATTGCAAAATTGCACGACTGTTATTCGTCAGTTGGCATACGGCACCACGGCGGACCTTTTTGACGAGTACCTCCACTGCGGGGATTCTACAGGCCGCGAGTGTCTGAAGCGCTTTTGTCGGGGGATAGTAGAGGCCTATGGCGACACATATTTGCGCAAGCCGACTGCCACTGATTGCCAGGGTCTGATGCAGATGCACGAGACGGCGCACGGGTTTCCTGAGATGCTCGGGAGCATCGACTGTATGCACTGGCAGTGGAAGAATTGTCCGACGGTGTGGAGAGGCCAATTCACAAGTGGATACAAGGGCAGCCACCCGACGATAATCCTCGAAGCCGTCGCTGACCATTGACTCTGGATCTGGCATGCTTACTTCGGCGTAGCCGGGTCGAACAACGACATTAACGTCCTCAACTCGTCCACCCTCTTCAACAAGCAATGTAACGGCAACGGCCCGGCCATTGAGTTCACTGCCAACAGACGACAATACCATATGAGGTACTACTTGGCCGATGGCATCTACCCACGCTGGCCAGTTTTCCTAAAGACGATCAGCTGCCAATTGGTGAGAAAGAGGGTTTTATTTGCGCAAAAGCAGGAGTCGGCGCGGAAGGATGTCGAGCGGGCATTTGGTGTGCTCCAATCACTGTGGGCAATTGTGAAAGGGCCGTCTCGTTCCTGGTACAAGGAAGTCATCGTCGATGTCATATATGCGTGCATAATCATGCACAACATGATAGTCGAGAATGAAGGCGGAAGCATCACCGATTGGAATGAAGATGACCGTGCATCTAGCTCATCCGGCACATCGACCGAGACACCCGATTGTATGAGGACTACTTCGCTCCGGAGCCGCAGTTTGGGGATAACATATTCCGACGACGTTTTAGGTTGCATCGTCCGCTATTTATGCAAATCGTGAGCGCTTTAGAGAGTCGATACGAGTATTTCATGTTCATGGAGGATGCGATTGGTAAACCCGGTCACACGCCCATACAGAAGTGCACTGCCGCAATCAGGCAACTGGCGTACGGACGCGCGATCGACATGTTCGACGAGTACCTCCACATCGACGAGTCGACTGCCCGCGATTGTCTGAAGTATTTTTGTGAGGGCGTTAGGAAGATATTCGGGGATGAGTATCTTCGGAAGCCTACCCCCGAAGACTGCCAGGCTCTGATGGATATGCACGAGAGTCAGCACGAGTTTCTGGGAATGTTGGGCAACATAGATTGTATGCATTGGGAGTGGAAGAACTGCCCCGCCTCCTGGAACGAGGTGTACACTATCGGCTTCAAAGGTAAGAATCCCACGATGATCCTTGAAGCGGTAGCTGACTACCGGTTGTGGATTTGGCATGCTATTTTGGAGTAGCTGGGTCGAACAACGATATCAACATCCTCCAGTCGCCGCTCCCCTTTTCAACGAGCAGTGCATGGGCGTTGGTCTGGCCGTCAGTTTCGTCGCCAACGGCAACTAGCACAATATGGGCTACTATTTGACGGATGAGATATACCCTATGTGGTCCGTCTTTGAGAAGACGATCAGATGCCCATCAAACGAAAAGAAGGTCTATTTTGCGGGACGTCAGGAGACAGCACGCAAGGATGTGGAACGGGTATTTGGTGTGCTCTAGGCTCGATGGGCGGCAGTGAAGGGTCCATCACATGTGTGGTATATTGACAGCGCTGATGTCATGTACGCATGTATTATCATGTAAAACATGATTGTCGAATATGAAGGTCCAGCACTGACTGATTGAGCCAATGATGATGTTGATGTTGCTGGTCTAAGCCACGGCGTGGCCACCGCCAATGTACGTATGGGGATACCCCATGGAGAGGCCGATCAGGTCCGTGCATTTGCCGACATGCGCCACAACACGCCCATATTCGACTCCAGAACGATATAATTGAAGAGCTATGAACGCGGAGAGGTGCACGTTGATATTTACTATAATGTAATTTGTTTAAATTTTTTTCTCGTTGAACTACACTTTTTTACTTTTTTTATTTAATGAAATTATCATTGCACTTTTTCCGTCCGCATTCGTGTCGAAATTTTAATTCCGTAAATTGTTTAATTTGGTGAATTTGTGATTTTTTTATTGTGGATGTCCGCCGGGATGCCCTTGAAAATATCCGTCATTGTGCAGTATGAGGTCCTCATGACGTGGCAAGAGGTGTTTTTGGTGTAGAAATTGTTAAACTGAACATATTGAACTAAATGAGAGGAAATGGAGATTTTTATTTATCACACGAAAAGAAATCAGATTACAATTGCTTGAGCTAGCTATTTATAGGAAGAGCTAACTAATATCTCAACTAAGAGCATCCACTACGCGTCCCGCGACCGTCCCGCGTTTCGTTCCAGAGGGACGGAACCGCAGCGGGACGCGTTGCAGCGAGGCGTTCCGTCCCCAGCTCATCTCCATGCCGTCCCGTAGCCAGCGACCACGCGACGCGGGACGCGATGTCTCGCCATGCGCCGAGGCGACGTGGCGAGCTCCCAGGGCATGCGTGACGCCCACTCGCCGGCCCGCGAGTGGGCGTCGTCACGCTGACGCAATAATTCATTTTTTTAAATGAATTTTTTTTAAAAAAATATTTATAAAAATTGTTTTTTATATTTAAAAACAATTTTTATAAATAAATTAATACAATAAATTCGTATTAACCCATATATATTTGATGGGCTTGCGAATTTATGAAACTCATTCTTGGTTGTCTCTCTTTTATAGAGACATCCTTGAATGTTTTATGTTCCACTTTCGATGTGGGACAAACTCATTCTTGGTTGTATCTGTTTTATAGAGACATCCTTGAATGTTTTATGTTCCACTTTCGATGTGGGACAAACTCATTCTTGGTTGTATCTGTTTTATGGAGACATCCTTGAATGTTTTATGTTCCACTTTCGATGTGGGACAAACTCATTCTTGGTTGTCTCTGTTTTATAGAGATATCCTTGAATGTTTTATTTTCCACTTTCGATGTGGGACATACTCATTCTTGGTTGTCTCTATAAAATTGTATTTTAAATTATGTCATTTTTATTTTTTTAGGATTTTAATTATGTCTTTTTCTATTTTTTTGAATTTTAAGTTGTAATGTTATTTTATTTTTAATGAAGTGTGGTTTTTATTAATTAAATTTGTTGGAGAAAAAAAATAAAAAAATGAAATTGAATGAATAGTAATTTAAGGGACGGAGCATTGCAGGTTTCGTTCCTTAGTTAAGGGACGGAGTAAAAAAGTACAGTGAGGCCCTCAAATAGTAGTTTAAGGGACGGTTAAGGGACGGTATAGAGACATCGTAGTGGATGACCTAACTTCTAAGTAACAATTCTAACTAACTCGTAACTAACATGCTGACTCACAGCTGAGTCATTGCTGACTAGACGCCAGCTGTGTGACAGCTGGATGTAGATATTTCTTCCACTCACGCTTCTTCATCCATGCAAACGTGCTTCTTCTTCATGCACTCGCTTCATTATCTTCAACATTTTGGAAGTCCGCCAGGACATCCGCATCCTTGGGATGCTCTAACGTGGGTAACAAAATGTTGCCCAACTTACTAGTACTACTTCAGATTCTCTGTTTATTTTTTATTCACATTATTAGGCATGTTTATTTTATTATTAAAGTAGTCACTATGATTTCGAACAGCTTGTGGTATGGGGATTACATAAACATTGGTTTTGATTTAAAAAATGCCCGCTATGAAATTGTGTTTCTTTGCTTTTATCCTTCTTTAATTTTTGTTGCTGATGGGCTTTTATCCATTTTCCCGTTTTACCATGTGAAACGGTTAGGGGGCTCAGGGCGCTTAGGTGTCGTTCAAGTAAGGATACATCCTACTGGTCAGGATAGAGATTCTAATTAAACCTAGGCCCTGGTTTCAAAAATTCTTCAACCCACTCCTACTGATCAGTATAGTGGTGGTAAGGGTCGAATCCCACAGAGATGGTGCGTTAAAACTATTGTGGTGATATTCTGGATGGTTTGGTTAGCTACCACGCTCGGGTTGAGTCTCTACCTAGGCAAGAACTTAAAGGTAATTTCCTACTGACTAGAATGGGGAAAGTAGTGTAGAGGTGCAGCTGTGTACGTGGAAATGGGGAGGCATTTTTGTAACAGAAAATATTTGGAAGGTACGGGATTCTATTTTGGGCTAGATAGAATATTCAGAGGGTAGTGGTAGTCATAGTGACTAGGCCGACAGATCTGCAGGTTATAACTAAAAGTAAAGGACAAAAAGCAAAAAGCATCTAAAAAGCAAAGTGGTCCCCAACATTAGACTTGGACATCATCTTCTTCAACAACACAAACTAAAATCAGAAAATAATTCCAGATTCAACACAGAAACACAGTTTATCAATTCGCGAACACAGATCCACAAATAAGAACACCAAATCTGAAATCAAAACACAGAAACTGCAACTCCGCGTACTGGTCAACAGGAAACGAAACGCACTCAAACTAAACTTCACATGCAGCGATTCACTCACGATCGAACAGTTCCACGTTTAACTAAGGAAATTGCGACGGAAACAAGGAAAGAAAAGATTCAGCACTTAAAACACCAATGAACCTTAGATCTAAGCTAACTAGGCGGAATAGGAAGGAAAAGAAATCAACACCATAACTGAAGTAAGGCCTCGTCCTTCTCAGATCCAGCAGACCTTCCTTACTCTGATGTGAGGTTCGGTCCCCCAGCCATTCCTTCCGTTGTCGTGCCCGGTTCGTTCTGTACTGGAGACACCCCTGTGTCTTCCTGATCAGTAGCTTGAACAGGTTCACCTTCAGCCTCTTTCGGAGTGGCTCGCTCTTCCTCGCTTGCGATCTCTATGGGGTCCTCCGCCGTGTTCGGTTTTGCCCTGCTGGAGGCCCACTTACCTAAACAACGTTGCGATACCCTCTGCGGCTTGGGCGAGTCTGCCTTGGGGTCTGCTTTCACCACCAGTTTTCGCCTGACCGGAATCGGCTTTACAACCTGAGGTGCCACTGGGGTGGGTGCTTCTACTTCCGGCTCTGCTGTCTCTGTTCCTGCGTCCTTGGCTTCCGTAGACGCAGTACCTTCCTCTTCTACTAGTACTTTATCATCCCCGGCTTTCACTTGGGGGTCTACTGGTTCTTTTTCTTTACTCGGTACCTCTCCTTCCCCTCCTACCAACTGGAAAGGTCGGCCTTCCGGTATGGTTCCTGATGTGGCTTTCTCCCTGTTTCCTACTGCCCCCAATGCGAGGTCTAGACCCTCAGCCATTGGTGCAGTGTCCTCTTCTCTCCGGTTGACCCTGTTCAGAATCGAGTCAAATTCTTCGTCTGTCATGAGGCCTTGTTTTCTGGCTGATTCATTCAAATCTATTTCTGGCCTTCTCACTTCTTGAAATACCAGCTCCGCTTCGGGCGTTCTCTCTGTACCTTCGCTCCCCTCCGGAGTCGTCTTGCTTTGGCTCGACTTTTTCTTACGCTCCTCAGAGTCGGAGTCGTAATGTGCGGCAATAGCGTCGAGTTCTGCCGATTCCGGTACTGAAACTGCTGCATGACTTACCGGCGCAGGCGGAGCTTCGGTGGATGTGGTTCCGACGCCCCCCGTTTGGCCGAAACTGGTCAGAGCCGTCGTCCAATCCCTAGTTGGGTCCTGTTGGCGAAGAAATGCCATCATGGCATCCATGGAAATCATAGGTGGTGGCTGAGCGACGGGTGCTGGTGGGGTTGGCTGTGGTCGTGCCTCCGGGGTTTCTCGGCGGCTGGGTTTGGTTTTCTTGGCGAATGCCTTCTTACCCATGAGCGGAAATTACGATCTGGAAATTAGGGTTTGGAGTCGGCGGAGATGAAAGAGAAATTTTTCGAGAGAGAGTGTAATTGCAAAATGAGGGTTTGTGAGGGGAAAAGGTAAAGCGGTATGGTTATGTGGGAGAGAGAATGCAGTTCCAGGTGGTTGTAACCGGTTATCAGGGGTAGCCGGTCGCGACGTTTCAGACGGGAAGGGCGGTTGAGGTTTCTGGCCTTTGATTGGTCCGCGCGTCTTTTTCCTCTGCTCACGCGCCATTTTCCCTACTGCCACCCTGCAAAAGCTGCACAAGCTTTAATTCAAATTTTCGTCCTCTCCATAATTTCTCCTATACTTACCTAAAAAAGAAACTAATTCAAATGGGCACTTAAATAAAATTTTGAAATAGCACCAGATAAGTAATCCCTTGGTCAATGTGCACTTCAAATTAAAATTAAGGCCCGAAAATATTTTTGGATTTTTAGGAATTATCTAGCGTGCAAAGATTAATTACGTATTTACAATATTTACAACTTCCTTAGGCAATTTGGAATTCAACTTGGCCAGTATATGCAAACTATTCTCAAAGGGAAACTGGCCGCGCGGAACTCCAAATTCCTATCTTACTGATCAGTATGAAACCGATGTAAGTGGCTGTAGTGGAATTTCATCCACCAAACCCACCTCGCTATTATCCCTGAATATTTTCAACATATGCCCATTTACTATGAAAGGTTCAGAGTTAGAGAAACTCCCTGAAATTTCTACTGCCCCATTAGATCGGAGCGCAGTTATGATGTAAGGTCCTGTCCACTTGGACTTGAGTTTCCCTGGCATAAGCTTCAATCTTGACTGGAAGAGTAGTACTTTCTGGCCAACATGGAGCTCCTTCGTTCTCAGATTTCGATCATGCCATAATTTAGTTCGTTCTTTGTACCACATGGTGGAGTCGAATGACTCCAATCTAAGTTCCTCAAGCTCCTGCAGTTGTAGCTTCCTTTCCTCTTCACAGGCTGTAGCATCCATATTCACTTTCTGTACTGCCCAGTATGCTCGATGCTCGATTTCAACTAGTAAATGGCACATCTTTCCAAAAACAATCCGGTAAGGGGACATGCCTATGGGGGTCTTGTAGGCTGTTCGATATGCCCAGAGAGCATCCTCTAACCTTACACTCCAATCCTTCCTAGAAGTGTTCACCGTCTTCTCCAAAATTTTCTTTATCTCGCGGTTAGAGATTTCTGCTTGACCATTTGCTTGCGGATGGTAAGGGCTGGATAGTCTATGGTGCACACCGTATTTCTTCATCAAGGCTTCAATTGTGCGATTACAGAAGTGTGTACCTTGATCGGATATGATCGCCCTGGGTACACCGAATCGGCTGAAGATATGACTTTTTAAGAACTTGGCCACTTCCTTGGCTTCACACGTGCCTGTGGCCTTGGCTTCTACCCATTTGGAGACGTAGTCTACAGCAACTAGGATATACAGATTCCCATAGGATGAAGGAAAAGGCCCCATGAAATCCATTCCCCATATGTCGAATAGCTCGCAAACTATTACGGGTACCTGCGGCATTTCATCCCGGGCAGATATTCCACCGGTCCGTTGGCAACGCTCACAACTTCTGCAAAACTCGTACGCATCTTTGTTGAGGGTTGGCCAATAAAAGCCGCTATCCAAAATCTTCCTTGCCGTCTTCTTGGACCCGAAATGTCCTCCGCATGCTAATGAATGGCAGTGGGTTAAAACATCCCGTTGCTCCCAGTCAGGAATGCACCTCCTTATCACTTGATCGGATCCTACCCTCCACAAATAGGGGTCGTCCCAAAAGTAGTATTTCGCTTCACTCTTGATCTTCATTCTTTGGGCCTTGGTAACACTAGGCACTTCTGGAAGCTCTCCAGTCACTAGGTAGTTGGCCAGGTCCGCATACCATGGTTCCTGCCCTACCTTCTCTTTTCCTTTTGCTGTATCATTCTGACCAGTAAGCTTGAACACTTCTTCCCAATCAATTCTTCTGGGCGCAAAAATCACCTTACACAAATGTTCCTCTGGAAATTTATCGTGCACTTCGTCACCGTTTCCATCTTACACTATTCTGCTCAAATGGTCTGCCACCTTGTTCTCGACTCCTCGCTTATCTTCTACCTCCCAGTCGAATTCTTGTAACAAGAGTACCCATCGGATCAAGCGTGGTTTGGATTCCTTCTTGGCAATCAGATACTTAATCGCCGCATGGTCAGTATACACTATGACTTTGGATCCCAACAAATATGGCCTGAACTTCTCGAAAGAATACACCACTGCCAGCATCTCCTTTTCCGTGGTATCGTAATTCCGCTGGGCTTGATTTAAAGTCTTGGACGCATAAAAAATTACGTACCTCTTCCCGTCGATCTTCTGACCCAGCACGGCTCCTACCGCAAAATCGCTGGCGTCGCACATTACTTCGAAAGGATGGTTCCAGTCAGGAGCCCTTATGATAGGTATGGATGTCAACTTTTCCTTGAGAAGGTTGAAAGCAGCCTTGCATTGCTCATCAAAGATGAATTCCACGTCATTCTGAAGTAATCTAGTAAGGGGCTGGGCGATCTTGGAGAAATCCTTGATAAACCTTCGATAAAATCCGGCGTGCCCCAGAAAACCCCTTATTCCCTTCTGATCAGTAGGGTATGGTAATTTGGATATAACATCTACCTTGGCTCGATCCACTTGGATACCTCTTTCTGAGACCACGTGTCCTAAAACTATCCCTTCGGTGACCATAAAATGGCACTTTTCAAAGTTCAAAACCAAACTTTTTGCTTGACATCTTTCCAAAACTATATCCAAATGGTGAAGGCAAGAGTCGAACGAGTCTCCGTAAACCGTGAAATCGTCCATGAATATCTCTATGCAATCCTCAATCAAATCGGAAAATATGCTCATCATACATCGTTGAAACGTACCTGGAGCGTTGCACAGGCCGAAAGGCATGCGACGGTATGCATAGGTTCCAAATGGGCAAGTGAAAGTGGTCTTGTCCTGGTCCTCAGGATCTACGTAAATTTGGAAATACCCGCTATACCCATCTAGAAAGCAGAAAAACTTCTTCCCAGCTAATCTCTCCAACATTTGGTCGATGAACGGCAGGGGAAAATGGTCCTTCCTGGTCGCATTGTTCAGCTTACGGTAATCGATGCACATTCGCCAACCCGTGACTAGCCTCGTTGGGATCAGTTCATTCCTCTCATTCTGAACTACTTGGATGCCCGACTTCTTTGGGACCATGTGGATCGGGCTGACCCACTCACTATCCGGTACTGAATAGATAATCCCTAGCGACAACAACTTCAAGATCTCCTTCAATATTTCTTCTCGCATGTTAGGGTTTACCTTCCTTTGAGCATCTCGATGTGCCTTCGCTCCTTCCTCCAACCTAATGTGGTGCATGCAGACATCGGGGCTAATTCCCACTAAATCTGTAAGACTCCAACCAATCGCCTTCTTGTTCTTGCTCAGCACGGTCAGTAGCCTAGCCTCTTGTTCTTTCGTAAGGCTGCTACTGATGATCACTGGATATGAGTTCTCCTCTCCGAATAAGGCATACTTCAAATTTGGTGGTAACTTCTTCAGCTCAACTTGAGGTGAAAGTGTGTCTTTGGGTAGATGGTTTTTCTCAATCTCTCCTTCTTTTTCTAAATCTCCCTCCGATGGTTCTTCTATACTGGCTGGTAGCTGAACCCCTGCGGCTCCAATGAAATCCGATTTCCGACAGAATTCCTTGATTGCTGCTTCTATTTCCTCATCAGTTAACCCTTGGCTACTGATCAGATCACACCATGCAGCAGCTTCGACGTCAGCCTGCTCATAAACATCTAACGCTTGGAGTTTCTCCTGCAATAGTTCGGTCTCAAGAAAATCTTGGACAAGGGGGTCAATCACATCAACATAACACAAATTTTCAGAATCAATAGGTTTCTTCATGGCTTCATTGATATCAAAAGTGAATTTCTCTCCATGAAAATCAATGCAAATTGTCCCCTCGGCCATGTCCACTATTGTCTTAGCCGTTCTAAAAAATGGCCTTCCTAACAACACTCCACTAGATTCCCTAGCTTCATGCTCACTCATTTTGATCACATAAAAATCAGCAGGATAGGTAAAATCATGCACTCTTACTAACACGTTTTCTAAAACTCCCTCAGGACTTATGCACGACCTATCAGCCAGTTGGATCAACACCCTAGTATTCGACAATCTAACTCCCTTCAATCGGTTATAGATAGACAATGGCATGACATTTATGGATGCCCCCAAATCACACATTGCATGTTTGACCTTCACATCTCCTATAGCTATAGGCAGAGTGAACATACCTGGATCGGCTCTCTTGGGTGGCAACTTCTCTTGCACTATTGCTGACGCTATCCCTTCCACCATAATCTTGCCATCCTTCTGGGCTCTCCCGGCTATGAAGTCCTTTATGAATTTCCCAAGAGGGGGTAGCTTCACGGCTTGGAGGAATGGTATGGTGACTTCCAACTTCCCAAAAATCGACAAGTAGTCAACCGGGTTCTCTTTCTTCCTCTTTGTAACAAATCAGAATGGGAATGGTTTCTCCCCTTTTTCCTCCTCTACTGGTTCCTCAGCAACCTTCTTGGAGTTTTTCTTGGGTAGTTCCTGGGTCTGAGCCTCCATTCTGGGCTCTACCTCTTGAGGAGGTTCCTTCCTGGTCAGTAGGGTGTCGGGTTCACCTCGTATACTTGGTGTATCATCCAAGAAGAATGGATCTTTCATCCGAGGCATAGTTCTCCCTAATTCTTCCGCTGAAATGGTATCACCTCCTATCTTCGTTCCATTGGATCCTCCACCAGGTTGTTTCGGTTGAGGCGCGTCATAAGTGGTTCCTGACCTCAACGTAACCTTACTCACATTTGCCTTTTCGGGCATTTGGACTGCAGATGGGAGTTTCCCTGCATTTCTCTTCAAATCACCCACCGAACTGGCCAGTTGAGCTAACTGCCTATTCATCATATCCATGTTCGCCTTATGTTCCTTCTGGGCGTTTTGCATCCCCTGCACGACCTCATTATGGGATTGCAATTCTCCTTTGATGCTCTGTTGTGACGCTAGCATTTCACCCATCATGTCCTCAACGGATCTCCTTGACCTGTTCGAGTTTTGGAAATGACTTGGCCCTTGGTGTTGATAGTTCTAGGAGTTTTGCTGGCCTTGATTAGGCGGGTATTGGTTATACTGGGCAGGAGGGGTCTGATCTTGAGGATATTGATTCTGGTGCTGGCCTTGGAATTGATTTTGGTTCTGATGGTTTTGGGGTCCTGGGTTTGGCTGATTCTGGAAGTTTTGGAAGTTTCTCTGGTGGGGTGGCACATAGACAGGGTTCGGGTTCTGGTTTTGTGGGTTTTGGTTTTGGGAATGTTGGTTTCTTCCTGACCAGTTGGGCTGGTAGTCTGGGTTTGCTGGTCCACGGTTAGGGTTTTGGTTCGGATGAGGGTTATACTGGTTCTGACCTTGGTTCTGATTTTGGCTCCCGTCACCCCATCGGAAGTTTGGATGATCCCTCCATGGTGCATCCCGTTGCCTACCTTGAATCCAATGCCCACTAGAATTGAAGTACCCCGCAGCATTAACTTGCTCCATATTCCCGAAGTCAGTAGGCTGATCATAGTTTGGTCCTTGATTTCCCTGCTCTGCACCCTTGTAATTCCCAGTTGGGGGTGGAGTGCTCTTCTCGATCGCACTCAGAAGTGACTTCTTCAGCTCATCCATTTTCAAATCCATTTTCTGCTCCAGTGTATTTTCCTGATCAGTAACCGAGGCAACGGCAGCCCGCTCTCGGTTGTATCCTTCCCTTGAATTGTCATACTCTTTCTTTGCATTCAATAGCTTCCTTAGGACTCTCTTTGCTTCGCTAACCCGTAATTGCGTGAAGCTTCCTCCTGACGATGAATTTGCCAGGTCCTTGGTTACCGCGTTCATGCCTTCGTAGAAAGTATGATGTACTTCAATGTCCGCCATGCGATGGTTGGGACATGATTCCAAAAGACCCATGTATCTTGCCCAATAATCACTCAAGGGCTCATCATACCCTTGCTTCACATTAGTTATTTCCCTCTTCAGCGCGCTTGTCTTGGATGACGGAAAAAACTCACCCAGAAATGCTGACTTGAAATCGGCCCAAGTCTCAATAGAATTGGGGGGCAGGCGCATGAACCAGGTGTTAGCTTCCCCCTTGAGCACAAATGGCAAAGCCTTCAGCCTATAATCATCCTCAGTTTCTCCTGCTGGTCTCCTCTGCGCCCTACAAATTTTGCAAAACTCATGAAGAAACTCATACGGCCCTTCGTAGTTCTTCCCGCAGTACGTAGGCAGGATCGCGATCACATGAGGCTTCACATCGCAGGCGGTTTGCCCTGGAGTAACGACTATGGCTTGCGGGGGTTCTCCTTCAGTATGCGCGTTCAGCGTCCCGATCTCTGGGTCCTCATCTCCCTGGTTGGCCATTTCCCTTGGGTTGCCTTCCAACCGTGGTATCTCTTCTGGTATCGGTCCCTCTATGGTGCCCTTCTCTTCGTCACTACTCGTGCCTAGGTCAGACAAGGTGGTCGACAGGCCAGAACGAGTGGTTACGAGTATAGATCCTCGCTGAAGTATCTTCGGTCTCCCTTGGTCAGGAGCCGAACTGCTTCTCATAAACTGAAATGAAAAGAAAAGAAAAAGAAGATTATGCACAATATATACGCCAAAGTATCACACACAAAAGTAACTAGTAACGCCATCCATTCCCCGGCAACGGCGCCATTTGAATTGGTTAGGGGGCTCAGGGCGCTTAAGTGTCGTTCAAGTAAGGATACATCCTACTGGTCAGGATAGAAATCCTAATTAAACCTAGGCCCTGGTTTCAAAAATTCCTCAACCCACTCCTACTGATCAGTATATTGGTGGTAAGGGTCGAATCCCACAGAGATGGTGCGTTAAAACTATTGTGGTGATATTCTGGATGGTTTGGTTAGCTACCACGCTCGGGTTGAGTCTCTACCTAGGCAAGAACTTAAAGGTAATTTCCTACTGACTAGAATGGGGAAAGTAGTGTAGAGGTGCAGCTGTGTACGTGGAAATGGGGAGGCATTTTTGTAACAGAAAATATTTGGAAGGTACGGGATTCTATTTTGGGCTAGATAGAATATTCAGAGGGTAGTGGTAGTCATAGTGACTAGGCCGACAGATCTGCAGGTTATAACTAAAAGTAAAGGACAAAAAGCAAAAAACATCTAAAAAGCAAAGTGGTCCCCAACATTAGACTTGGACATCATCTTCTTCAACAACACAAACTAAAATCAGAAAATAATTCCAGATTCAACACAGAAACACAGTTTATCAATTCGCGAACACAGATCCACAAATAAGAACACCAAATCTGAAATCAAAACACAGAAACTGCAACTCCGCGTACTGGTCAACAGGAAACGAAACGCACTCAAACTAAACTTCACATGCAGCGATTCACTCACGATCGAACAGTTCCACGTTTAACTAAGGAAATTGCGACGGAAACAAGGAAAGAAAAGATTCAGCACTTAAAACACCAAGGAACCTTAGATCTAAGCTAACTAGGCGGAATAGGAAGGAAAAGAAATCAACACCATAACTGAACGAAAATCAACTTCTTAGCATTAACACGTTCTGATCTTCAACAAGTTCTTCAAAAGCAGAAAATATCCAAAAGCAAGCAAAGATCCAACGTAAGGAAAGCAAGTAAATTAAACTACGAAAGCGAATAAAAGTGTTTTGCCACTCCGGGCGATGAAATCTCTAAGCTACGGTCTTGCTGGCTGGAACGGACGATGTGGAACTCCGGGAACATCTGGATCTTCAAGTGACCATGGCAGTGGCGAGGAACGAGATTCTGGACTGGGCTGAAAGACTAAACTCCGAGAGAACTCTCCTAAAAGTGATGATGATGAACAACTCCTCCCTTTTTTCTCCAAGTGGCTTCCTTTTATAGGGAGGCTTACCCTTGATTTTTAGGGTAAGACCTTGCGGTGAAATGACTTCTTTGCCCTTAATTGTAATTGAGCAGTCCCAGCTATCCTCCTTCTCCATCTCGAGCCATTTTTGCATGTATACTGGTCAGTACGTAATCGTCCTAACGCCCTTTTCACTTGAAGTGTCTGAATCTCTGCCTACTGGCTAGAACGCTTACCCTGCACGCTTAAGCAACTAGTTTTGCAGATATAATTCAATTATGCACATCATACTGACCCGTAACCTAGGCCTAGAATACGACTTATCACCATGGTATTCTCTTTCTCTTTGATTTCAATTTATAATTTTAAAAGTAATAAAAAAAATATACTGGTTTATTGCGTTGCATTTAAGTACTATTATACAATTGAACTACAGAATAGTCTTTATACAGCAGGGTTCTAATTTAGCGATCTCAAAGTAAATTATATTAGCATGGATAGATCTCATATTTTAATTATTTCTCACGATTTAAACTTTTAACTTTAAGAGTTTTTTTTGTCTTCTTACAATACCAAAATCTCTCTGTCTCTGTCTTAAACCATATTTATAATTGTCTCTCTCATTACACTTCTCACTATTTTTATTTTTTCTCTCACTTTATTCTCAACTTAATCACGGTAAATTTCAATTTTTAATTAATTATTCAAAATTAGATACAATTACACTATCTAAGGGTTAAAAATCATAAATATGTAAAAACAATTTAAATGTGTAACCCAAACATAAAATTGAGTAACTTTAACCCTTACTGGAATCAAAAAGAAAAAAAAATGAAATTTGCCAAAAAAGAAAAATGAATTAAATTTCAATTAGATGGTTTTCGGGTTTTGCTCACCCTTACTTTTGTCCACCGTCCACCACCGCATAAATTAGTCATCATAGCACGTCACATTCTTTTTTATATATAAATAAATGAGTAGTATTAATTTATAGGCCGTACCACGTTAGACTAAAACCCTTGATGTTTGATTTCAGAAATTACCGCTATATCATTTAGCCAACTCTCACACACTCATAGCATCCACAACCGTGCTCTTGTCAGCTGCACGGTTGTGGGTCCGACCCCACTTTTTCTGCCTGCTCTCTGTCAAGAGCACAACACCCACAGTTGTGCTCTTCCGCAAGGACGAGCACAATTAATTTAAAATTCAATTACACAAAAACATTTTCATAATACTAAAATTCATTAAAAAACCACAATAAATATTACAAATTACAAATAAAAAAGACATAATTAAAATCCTAAAAATTAAAGATTACATAATTAAAATCCTAAAAATTAAAGATTACATAATTAAAATACTAAAAATTAAAAATTACATGATTATTGGCTAATATTACCCGAGGAAGACTACGCATCTGGCGGCACCGACCCCAATTGTTTTTTGAGACCCAATATCATGTCCTCGTGCGTTTGAAGTTGCGTGGGGGTCATAGTTGACCTATCGGCCATATTGAGTTGGGCCAAAAGGGCCCACAACGAGTTGTTCGGGGGTGGAGGTGGAACATAGGGTGCGGGTTCGGGGGCCGATGGAGTCGCGGAGCGCCGGCGGTCGGCAGCCGCCTTCTTTCTTCCTTGCGGTCGGCATTGGGAACCGCTTGGTCCGGCGTCGGGGCTACCCAAGTTAGCTCCGGCGAGTTGGCTAGCCACTTCTTCGGAGCCAGAGTCGGATAGGGATACCGACATTGACCGTTTGGAGGAGCCGCTCGAGGAGGATGTTACGCCTCTCATATACCTCGGGTGGAACCACGTTTCCTGCCAAACGTTGAGGTACTTGAACGACTTACCGTTCAAGGATTGGTAGGTGCTCAGCGCGACAGTGATGATGTCGACCTCGCTCCGGCCGCTCCCGGCATTCTGCGACTCCTGGAGGAAATAGCCATTGAACTTGCCTATTTCTTCGTTGGCTAGGCCGATGCAGTTGCGCACCATACTCTCGTTGCGCTCGATCGTTCCAGGCGGCCGGTTTGCATTATACCGGCGAGAGACGCGCCACCAAAAGTGATCGCCGGATTGGTTCGTGCCAACCGCCGCATCTTCGGAGATTACGAAGTACGCCTTGAACAATTTATCCATATCCGGTGTCCACCCGTATCGCCCTTCGGAGGCACCTTGGTCGTCTATTGGGTATGGCCGGTAGCCACCCGGAACGGCCGAATCTTGGGTGAGAGGAGGGGCCGAATATTCCGTTTCCGGACTAGGAAACAGTTGTGCACCAAACCATTCGGGGTTCCAACCGTGAGAGGGCGGGTTGTCATCGCCTTGGCCGGACATTGTTAGGGTATGAGAGAATGAAGATGAAAATGGATATGGGAGAATGAAGATGAGAATGGATATTAGAGAATGAAGATGAGAATTGTGTAGTTTGATGTGAATTTTTTGGTGTGAAAGTGGGGGTATTTATTGATGAAAGTGTGTATTTTTGAAGGGGGGAAAAGTGTAAAAAACGGTAATAAACGGTTATAATTTTTTTGGGAAGTGAATTTTTTTTTTTTTATCGGTTTTTTTAATTAAAAACCGATTTTAAATTTAATTTTTTTTAAAGGCAACGGCTATGCCGTTGCCCAATCGCCGCGCGACACGTTAGCTGCTCGCTGGCACGAGCGCAGTGGCGGCGAGACACATCCGTTCCAGCGGTGGAGACGGCTGCCACCGCTGCGGATGCTCTCAACCTTGTTCTTTTTCTCTCTCTCTCTCTTCCGTTACAAGATAGAAAGAATTGCCTCTTTAGAGATTAACATAATAAAAAAGGATTAGAGGAACAATGAAATAGGCAAGGCAAAGATAAGTATCATGCTGAGACTGTGGAGTAATTACACCATATATACTAAAAGTTTCACTAATATTTCAAATTAGTACTACAAAACATTTTAAGTTCGCATATATCATACAAAAAGTTTAATCAATATTTCAAATTAATACATTCGGTCTAAATCATTTAACACCGTTAATTTTTTTTATTATTTTTATTGCGTTCTCTCTAAATCATTTAACACCGTTAATTTTTATTATTATTTTTATTGCATTCTCTCCCTACATCTATACGACCTAGCAGAATTGGTTTAGTTGATTATGTTAACTAGTGGAAATTCCTCAGCAAAATTTTCATTTGTTAATGCAACTTTTAATCAGCATCTCCATCGGTCGGGATCCATGGAAACTCCTTTGTCTATAGGAGTGTGTTTTAGACAAATATATTCGTTTTAATTTTGACTTGCTCCTTTCATACTGTTTTTTATTTGCGTCTTACTTGCTTTAAATTATTAAATCCTATCAGAAGATAGTACAAAATGAGCTTGTTGCGATTTTATTCCAAATATGGAATCGTGACAAAAAAATCCATTCTCACAGAACATATGAATACAAAATATTTGTCTTTTATTCTATTATTTTTTAGACACAATTATGTGAAAACGATGAACTAAACTGAACAGACTGAAAAAATTAAAATATACGTAATTTTTAGACACAATTATGTGAAAACGATGAAATAAACTGAACAGACTGAAAAAATTAAATATACTACGTAATTAGTAAATTAAGAAAACGCTATAATACATTAACTGGGCTATATTCTAAACCCCACCCCTAGATGTTGCTACAAAATATGAGTTGCTAACTTTATAGCATCCACAACCGTGCTCTTGCTAACGAGCATGGTTGTGGGCCCGGCCCAACTTTTTCTACTTGCTTTTAGGCAAGAGCACAACACTCACAACCATGCTCTTCCACAAAGACGAGCACAAGGGTCCCACCATTCTATTATTCAATTTAAATAAAAACATTTCCATAATATTAAAATTCATTAAAAAAACCGAAATAATATTACAAATTATAAATAAAATAAAAACTACATAATTAAAATCCTAAAAAATAAAAATTACCTAATTAAAATCCTAAAAATTAAAAATTACATACTTAAACTCCTACAAATTAAAAATTACATAATTAAACTCCTAAAAATTAAAAATTACATAATTAAAGGCTAAAAATACCCCCGTGGAAGACTATTTATCCGGCGACACTACTCCCAATTGTTTTTGGAGACCCAATATCATGGCCTCATGCGATCGAAGTTGCGCGGGGTCATAGTTGACCTATCGGCCATATTGAGTTGGGCCAAAATCGCCCACAACGAGTTGATGGGGGTGGAGGTGGCGCATAGGGAACGGGAGCGGGTTCGGGAGCATCGCCGGATGGAGTCGCGGCGCGACGGCGGTTGGCCGCCACCTTCTTCATTCCTTGCGGTCGGCGTTGGGAACCGCTCGGGCCGGCGTCGGGGCTACCCAACTTAGCTCCGGCAAGTTGGCTAGCCACGTCTTCGGAGCCCATCGGATAGGGATACCGACCTTGACCGTTTGGAGGAGCCGCTAGAGGAGGATGTTACGCCTCCCCTATACTTCGGATGCGACCGCGTCTCCTGCCAAATGTTAAGGTACTTGAACGGCTTGTAGTTCATGGATTGGTAGGTCGACAAGGCGGAACTGATGATGTCGGCCTCGCTCCGGCCGCTCCCCGCCGACCGCTCTTCCTGGAGGTAATACCCCTGGAACTTTTGGATTTCTTCGTTGGCTCTGTATATGGCGTTGCGCACCAAACTCTCTTTGCGCTCGATTGTTCCCGCCGGCCGATTTTCATTGTACCGGCGACAGATGCGCCACCAATAATGATCGCCGGATTGGTTCATGCCAACCTTCGGATCTTCGGAGATTGACAAGAACGCCTTGAACAATTGCTCCATCTCCGCCGGAGTGTACGGTGTGTGGACACCGCGAGTAGGAGGAGTCGGAGTTTGGGAGGGGCCGCTCGACCTCGCTCTAGGCTCGGGTGTCCACCCGTATTGCCCTTCGGGAGCATCTTGGTCGTCGATCGGGTAAGGCCGGTAGCCACCCGGAACTCCCGAACTTTTGGTTTGAGGAGGAGCCGAATATTCCGTTTCCGGACTAGGAAACGGTTGTGAACCGAACCAATCGGGATTCCAACCGTGAGAGCCTGGGGGTGATCGCCGTGGCCGGACATTGTTATGTTGTAGGAGTGGAAGAAAGATTGAGAATGGAGATGAGAGAATGTAGATGAGAATGAAAATGAGAGAATGTAGATGAGAATTGTGCAGTGTGGTGTGACTTTTTGGGTGTGAAAGTGGGGGTATGTATAGATGAAAATGTGTATTTTTGGGGGAAAAATGAAAAAAAAATTAAAAGTGGGTAGCAAACGGATATATTTTTTTTGGGAAGTGGGATTTTTTTTTTATTTTTAATCAGTTTTTAAATTAAAAACCGATTTTTTAAAAAAAATCAAAATTGCCAACGGCTAAGCCGTTGGCCAATCCGCGACTGCCACGTCACCTGCTCGCTGGCACGGACGTGCCTGATGCATCGAGCAGCGCCGTTCCAGCGGCGCGAGCGCGGCGGCGGACAGCGTCTCCGTGCTGCTGGCATGGACGGACAGACGTCGTCCTGCTCACCGTTGTGCATGCTCTTACTTGCATATTGAATATTTCGGCTGTTGGTGTTTCTTTTGCACCTAAGAGTGTCCACTATAAGGCGGACACGCCCAATAGCCCCGCCCCAGTTTTTGTCCATAGCCCTAGTTTTGTTGTCCATAGCCCCAAAATTATATTTCCGCCACTATAGTGGACACCTCCAATAACCCCCAAATTTTATTATTAAACTAATTGCAGTGTAAATAAATAGAAAACGAGGTAATTAGGGCCGAATATTTGTTGTATTGCAAACCGGTAAAATTATACAACGAATAATTAAAATAAAATACAACTAAAAACTCCGCCACCGTCTACTCGGTGTCGGAGTCGGCTTCCTCGTCGTCGTCTTCTTCTTCTTCTCCTCCTCCTCCTCCTCCCTCGCTGCTGCCGGCCGCGGTTTCCCCAGGATCATTATCAACGCTCCCCAGTCGTCTCTCAATCCGAGTGATGAGACGCTTGTAGACGTTCCTGAGGTACGGGTCTTTTTCCCCTGCGTATTTGCTGCATATGTCTTGCAGTTGTTGCATCAACGTTACGTCTATGGTATTGATCAATACCTCGTGGGGTTGCACCGTGGGCTGTGGGATTGGGGCAGACTGGGGGATGCGCGATCCGAACGCGGCCGCCGTTAGGCGGGAGGCACTTCTACCCCCTCTGGCGCTGCGGATAGAGGCCTGTTGTCCCGGGGGCTGTCGTCGCCTAATATGAGTCGCGGCTGGCTCTTCGACTTGCTCGTCGGACTGCTCGAACTCGTGCGAGCCGCTCCCACTGCTGTATTCCCCGGCAAGGTTGTGCCTTGTGCGCTTCGGGCCAGGAGCCGTGCCCACCTCTTGCGCCACGATCGACCTGAATTTCGGACAATCCGCGAGGACAAGATACTCCTCCCACAAGGTGAACTTCGGCGCGCCCGTCTTGTGGTATTGGCCCTCCGATAGGGTCTTCACATCTGCTACGCTTCGGCCACTCTCGGCGTGGCGAAGGTTGTTCTCGTATATGGAGTCGGAGTCGTGCCATATTCATATCCTGATTCCTGAGAGTCGGGTGAGTCGTCGTCTCCTCGATTCATTTTTTAGAGAGTGGTTGTGTGGATAGTGAGTGGATGGATTTTGTGAAAATGGTGAAAAATAAGTAGGGGGTGTGGTATTTATAGAGGGAGTGTAAAAAAATTTCAAATTCCCCGCAACCGGCTAATTCGCCGCGGCTATGTCGTCCACTATAGGCGCCGCACCTATAGGTGCGGCTATAGCCCCACGCCGCGTCCTTGCCCCGCACCCGGCTATCGCGCGTCCGCCGCCTCTCGCCCCCCTTGCCGCGTTCTAATGTTATGACTGATTCATCCATGTATAGTATAATCTGAATAAAATAAAACAACAAAGAAGGAAATTAGGAAAACAAGAAGAAGACTTATTTATGAACATCAAATCAGAAGAACAAATTGAAAGCACATGGTCGGGATCATTTTCATTAAGCACACTTTAGTTTTCGACAACAATTAAGAATAGTAATGCATTTTTTATTACTGCATGGCATAATTTTTGTATAAAATAATTAAAGTTAACAGTGTTAAATGATTTAGACGGAATGTATCAAATTGAAACACTAATTAAACTTTTTGTATGATATAAGCGAACTTAAAGCTTTTTATACTAATTTGAAACATTGTTGAAATTATTTGTATGTATGATGTAATTACCCCATAGGATTAACACAATAAAAAAGGATTAGAGGAACAATGAAATAGGCACGGCCAAGATAAGTAACACGTTGAGACTGTTGAGTGCTGACAACCTTGACTACTCCCTTCGTCCCTAGATAAACGACTCATATTCCTTTTTGGAACATCTCAAGATAAGTGAGTCATTTCCTTTTTTGACATTCTCTCTCTTACTTTTTCTCTCTACTTTATTAACTCTCTTACTTTATTCACTTTCCACTTTACCTACAAAATCCTATTTTCTTAAATTCCGTGCCGAAAAGTTTTGGCTCACTTATCTTGGGACGGAGGGAGTACTAAACAATAGGACTAACACTATTAAGTTTATCACGAGCTAAATCCACCTACGAAACACGAGGTAAAAGCAAAAAACAAAGATAATGTAAACAACTTAAATAAAAAAAAGCACTAGCTTAGCGGAATCCATCGATCAAGAAGAAATGCCAAGATTTTATACTCCAGTAAACTAGTGCAACGATAATATAAAATAAAAATAAAAATAAAAATAAAAATAAAATATTTAAAACTAAAACATAAATGGAGTATCACATATTTCTTCCGCAAACATTGCAAACTCGTCATTGGGGTATTGGAGTGATTTTAATTCATCTTTCCTAATTAATTACAAGAATTATAGTTTGCGTGACTAACAAAAAGCCTCGAACATTTGTGTACAATTGCATGTGTGGAAAGTTTTTTTTCAATGAGCATTTAACTATTCTCAACTCTGTTTGAAGGTGATAGATAAATTAAATACACATGTATATCTTCTATGTAACGACATGGCTCCCATACTGACAGTTGTTCCCACATACCGGCACAAGTCTTTTCAGCGTGATTTATTCTTACTCACACGCTCTTGGGGAAACGAGCTTCCCAGGGGTTACCCATCCGACAAGAACTCTAAGGTTAAGTGCGTGTGATACTAGAAAAATGAGATGCAATCGTTAGTATGGGTAACGCCTATTAAATTTGGTAAACTGTCATCGAATATGTAGTCTCATATCTTCATATCCTTGGAATCCATCTCTATCGGGTGTGCTTCGGTTCATTCATGTTCCCCTCCGCTTCAGATGTAGGAGTCGCTTCTTGTCCGTGTCTCTACATCGGCATCACATTCTAATTGTTGTTTAGTTTGTTTAAGTACAACTTTAATAAGATTAATAAGTGTCCATGAGTAATAAATCAATGCTTTTAAGTCTTTTGTGATGTTTTGGGCTCAAACTTGAACACAAATTTAATCAAGAAGTCTTTTTTACAAGCTAAGAGCATTAGCAGTGGTGCGGATGTCCCGACGGACATCCCAAAAACACCTCCTGCCACGTCATACGGACATCCCACTGCACAATGGCTGACATCCCCAAGGACACCCCGACGGACTTCCCACAATAATAAAAATTCACAAATTCACAAATTAAACAATTTACGGAATTAAAATTGCAACACAAATAGGGAAAAATTCCATTAAATAAAAAAAAAATTTTAAAAATCGGGACGTCCGCACGGGCGTCCGTCGTGTCTCTGCAATGGCGAGCGTCCGCACGGACGTCGCTACGGACGTCCGCGGAACTCCGTTTTTACCTTGCACAATTGCGGACGTCCGGCACGCCGGTCGGACGTCTGCCGGGACGGGCGCCATTGCTGATGCTCTAAAGACGATATTCAAATTGATAAAACAATTCAAATTAATTTATTAGTTTTTATTTCAATAATTTTTTATTAATTTCATCTTATTATTCAAATATTTAATTCTATTTTTCATAAATCTATCCTACTACTCGTCCAATTGAATAAAATTAAATGTTTTTATGAGTAACTTCAAGAATATTATCTCGACCTTTTTAATGGTATTAACATTTCTTTTCGTTAAAGAGGAAATGATAGAAATTCTAACTTAAATCTATCAATTTTCAAATACTATTAAAAATACCATTAGAAATATGTTACCCCTTTATTTATGCCAGACAGATTTTAATTGGGTTTAATAAATGGTAATTGTGGGTCTACACAACTCGATTTAGTCGTAAAATTAGAATCACGTGATAAAACGCCAGGTTGGATGGAAAAAGGCGTCACGTGATTCACGTGACGAAGGGGTCCCTCGCACGCAAACACCGAACTCAACTCCAAAGTCCAACCCATATTCCGTTCCTTTATTTCTAAGAGCATCCACAATAGCGCCTATCGCACCGCCTAGCCTAGCGCCGGCGCTAGGCGATCTATTGCAGCCGCCTAGCGGATTTCGTGAAAAAAAACCGCCTAGCGCTCGGCGGTTCCGCGGCGCTAGGCGATCCGCTAGGCGCTATTGCAGCGTCCGGATCGCCTAGCGCACCGCCTAGCGCGAATTTTTAATTTTTTTTGTTTCCGAAACACTATTTATACGCGACTTGCATGTCATTTTCATTCGCACCACTTGTATTAACGAGTACTCTCTCTATCTAAATTTCTGTACAAGATCAACAACGGTAAATGGATATCAACAACGAGCCTACTTCAGGGAGTAGCGGATCTCAAACTCCCCCGATCCCCGTGGGAGGTGGATGGAGTCAGATGCCCCCATACTACAACATGTACCCGTGGCAGCAGATGATGCCCGGGATACCAGCGGGGGTAGTCCGCCGGGGGCGTTTCCGGCGATGTCGGGGTGGGCACCCAGTGTCCAGATGCCGGGGTGGGCACCCGGGATGCAGATGATGCCCGGGGGTACCGGCGACGCAGGGGACGCCCGCGACACAGGGGACGCCGGGGGACGTCTATCGCCCCAGTTTTGATTTTTCGACTGGTTCGTCGCACACATCGACTCCAACGGAGGCTGCGCCTCCAGCCCAGTTTGACACTTTCTCCTTCGATGACTTGGGGTTAGATCTTTCCGGTGTTCCGGATGCTCCGTTCAAACGGGGGGCGCAGGGCGGGGTCGCGGCGCCCCAAAGAAGAAAGGCAAGGGGAAAAGGGTCGGCGAGTCCTCGCAGCCGGGTGAGGACGACAACTCGGTACGGAGGAGGTGGACGGACGCAGAGAACGTCGCGCTGTCCAAGGCGTGGGTGGGTGTTTGCGACGATCCTCTCGTTTCGAACAACCAGAGGATCGTCAACTTGTGGGGCAAGATAGCAGCAGCCTACCAGAGGTTTTGCCCGGAGGGGAGGCCACGCAATGGGGAGGATTGCCGGAAGGGGTGGGACCGAATCAGGGTTGCGGTCTCCCGATTTTCGGGCTTGTACACCAACGCCCTCCGCATGATGAGCAGTGGGCAAACGGAAGACAACTGCAGGAGGATAGCGGAGAAAGCCTTCCCCCTGAAGGGGGTGTACAAGGACTTCACCTACTGGAACTGCTATATTGTGCTGAACGACTCCGAGAAGTTCCGAGTAGGTGTCGACTCTGGCTGGCCGAAGAAGCAACGGTTGAACTATTCCGGTGATTTCAGCGGCAGTAGCGGTGGTTCCCACGACCTCCGTGAGACGGCCCAGGAGGTCCCGACCCCTCGTTCGTTTGCTCGCTGTACTCGCCCGGTTGGGCACAGGCGGGCTCAACGGGAGGCGAGGGGGGTCGTCGGGGGTTCACAGGAGGTCCAGTCGGCATCCCCCCTTGGCCAATCCACAGCGGATCTCAAATTCTTCGCGCGTCAACAAACGCGCGCTCAGATGGTCAAGACGATGGCCGAATGGCGGGCGGCGGTGGACCCCGTGGAGAAGAGTTTGCTTTAAACATTGCTCCTGAGCATGCAGGAGGATTTGGAGGCGGCACGGAGGGAAGCCGACGGGAGTAGAGGCGGCGGCGACGGAGGCAGAGGCGATGGTGGCGACAGCGACGGAGGAGACGACGACGGCGACGAGAAGTGAATTATTGTACTTTTTTAAAAATTATTGTAATTTTTTTTAATTATTTTACTTTTTTAAAATTATTGTACTTTTTAAAATTTTAATAGTATTATTAATGTTTCCCGTATATGTCTCGTAAATTAAATTTCGTATATTATGTGATTGTTAATTATTTCAATTTGTATATATTTGTTAATAGTGATGTGGATATTATGTGGCTAGGTTATGGCTGGGCTATTGCTGGACTATTTCCTTGTTTTGATGATGTGGCAGGAGGATTTTTAGTGCTGATGATGTGGCAGTGGCTAGGCTATTGCTGGCCTATTCCTATTGTGGATGGCCTAACGAGAATCAGAATCCCACGGCCCAGCCACGCGCGTGTCCACACCGCACCCTACAATTTTAGAGAACCGATCAAAAAACACTGGAAAAACACGCACACAGTAATATGTTTACACATGTTTTGAAGAAGTTTTTCCCCTTTCTTCTATCTTCCTCCCCCCTCCGCCCTCCCCTTTCTCCAACTACTAACCCTAGTGCCGCTGCCGTTGGAAGTGGGAGTTAATCTCGTTCAAATCGCTTCACTTGTTAGATCCAACCGAAATTATGCAGCAGCCGAGATCCATATGTAGGGGTTGATTGCCGCCGAATTTGACGTGCGGAGTGGAGAATTTTCATCCAGAAATCCGAGGGCTTTTGTTGATGGAGCCGCGAGTTGGAAATAAGTATCGATTAGGTCGGAAGATTGGCAGTGGATCTTTTGGAGAGATCTATCTTGGTAGGTTTCATTTTTTAGTTGAATTTCTGGTCTTTGGTTTTCTGTGTTACTAATTCACCTCCGGTGTATACAGGGACAAATATTCAGACTAATGATGAAGTGGCAATTAAGCTAGTAAGTTCTGCTGTTTTTCTAATTTGTTTTAATATGTTTACAATCGCATCTTCTTTTGTTGTATGGTGAGGTTACTACCAGTTATGAATATTACTTCTATCTTGGATTTTTCACTATTTGCTTGTGTTTGTGTTCTTGTGCTGTAAGGTTACTTGACTTGTTTGACTTATATGCTCTTGTGGGATTAATCCAGTCGCATTTTTTGAGTTTTGGTTGCTTTGACTGTTGTTTTGTTTATTTTGATGCAACACGAAGATATAACCTCAATCTATATGAGAGGTAGCTACAATATCCTTCAGCTTTAGTTTTCTCGTTCCTTTCTTCCCGGAATTATTTGCTTTTTCATGATTGCGAGGCTTGTTGTGTCTAGGCTTTCCTGATTTTGTAACATCGCAGAGAGCTTAACATAACATATTTTGTTCACCACAGCTTCACTTGGTTGTGAAGATGTTTCTTATTTACCCTGTATTGAATTTGATGGTGCTTGTAAAACTATCACTGGGAAAGCACATTTCTATCATTTGATTGAGCAAAAGAGAAAGATTTCTTTCAGTTTCCTGTTAGATAACCTCCAACCTTGATTTAATGTACCTTGTGGTTACAGAAAGACGGAAACCATTGCCACTTCAAACCTTTGCATACTTGCTCTTGTTCAGTTATTAAGTAACGTAATATAAACACGTGGCATCATATTGAAGAAATTATTGTGTTTGCTGAGAATGTTAAGCTTGCAAATTCAGTAGTAGCACATTAGTATTGATGAATTCTTCTAGGCTATTATAGTTTTTGATGCCACATTTGGTGTTTTCAGGAAAATGTGAAGGCAAAACATCCTCAATTGCTCTATGAGTCGAAGTTGTACAGAATTTTACAAGGCGGAAGTAATTCTTTAAGCAGCACATTCACTTTGTTGTTTGCTTACTGACCAACTTTTTATATCAATCATGTCACGTACTCTAACTTTAGCAACAAAACCCTGCAGCTGGTATACCAAATGTAAGATGGTTTGGCGTAGAAGGAGACTACAATGTTCTGGTTATGGACTTGCTTGGGCCCAGTCTGGAAGATCTTTTCAATTTTTGCAGCAGGAAACTCTCTTTGAAGACAGTTCTCATGCTTGCTGATCAAATGGTCATTGTTTTCCTATTTTAGCTTTATCTCTTTTGTAATGCCATTGCCACTAAAGAATTGTTTTTCTTAGCATCAGTTATGCATGTATATTTCTAGCTATAAGGTTTGCCTAATTGTTCTCTCAGATTAATCGTGTTGAGTTTGTCCACTCAAAATCATTTTTACATCGGGATATCAAGCCGGACAATTTCCTCATGGGTTTGGGACGGCGTGCCAATCAGGTCCTTTTATTACCATTACCAATACTGTTTTTTTTCTGTAATACTAGTGGATTTTGTTTGCTGAACATGTTTCTGCTGTCATTATTATTAGGTCTACGTCATTGATTTTGGTTTGGCAAAGAAATATAGAGACAGTTCTACTCATCAACATATTCCTTACAGGTAAGACGAGCATCAGTATTGCAGCAGAAGTTCAACATATTTCATGATTCTTGCTCAATTTCTCATATGGCTCTGTGCATTGAGTTTGATTGTTTGGTTTCAAGTTGTGCAATCATCAGTCATGTATAAAAGCTTTTTTTCCCAAAAAATGAGTCGTGTATAAGATCTTGGGTGTATAAACCTGTTGTTTTAAATGAATTTATGGTCATAGCTTTGATAAAGAGATTAAAAGTTTGCAAACTAGTAATTAAGATAACTTTGTGCAAAGTTCATTTTGTTTTTCAGCTATTAGCCCTGGTGGAATTGGGAGGCCATAAGTTTTAAATCTTTGAATTTCTAAAGATTAAGCATGTTAATATCAGTGTAAGAGTTAGGAACAAGACTCAGTCTTGTTGATATTTATTGGCTTTACCAATAAACATTAGCTATATAGCAATATTTATTTTTAAATTCTGATACACTGAATGTCTTTTTTTTATCTGTAAGATATGATCTTTCATCGATCCAGTCTGTATAGGTCAGATCATCACGTCCAATTTTAAGGATAAATTCAAGTCCCATCTTGCTTTCACTTGTAGACTGAAGTGTTAAGTTGTGAAGTGATAAGTGTATGCTCCATATCACTTTTGCTTATAGACTAGACTGTTTTCATCTGAAGTAAGCACTGAGGAATATGCTGGATCCTGTAGCAAATCTTTTTTTGCGTCTTTGAACTCCAATTTTTGAAGACACTTATTTTTCATTGAACTTGTCAATTGTGGATTCAGATGTCTCTGTTTGAAAAAGTTAAATTTTAATCTATTGCAACCACTGCAGGGAGAACAAAAACTTGACTGGGACTGCACGATATGCCAGTGTGAATACTCACCTTGGTATAGGTATATTTCTTTATCTTGCCATGATATCAAAACTTGATTACTAGATTGATATCAGTTGAAATCACTGCTTTATTGAGATGCTATTGGTATTTACCATAGAACAAAGCAGGAGAGATGATTTGGAATCTCTTGGATTTGTGCTGATGTACTTCTTAAGAGGAAGGTAGACAGTTAATCATATAATATTGTTTCTATTTATTACTTTGAATTGCCGATTGACATGTCTGCTGTACAGTCTTCCTTGGCAGGGACTAAAAGCAGGAACTAAGAAACAGAAGTATGAGAAAATAAGTGAGAAAAAGGTCTCAACCTCGTTTGAGGTAAGTTTATCATGGGATATTGTCGCTGGACATGCTTCCCAGGTGTATGTATAAATGCTGATTTACATTCCTTCCAGGCTTTGTGCAGGGGATATCCAACTGAGTTTGCATCATATTTTCATTATTGCCGTTCACTGCGCTTTGAAGACAAACCAGATTATGCTTATCTTAAGAGGATATTCCGAGACCTCTTCATTCGTGAAGGTCCGGATATTTCTTCCAGTTTTCCTGCTTTAGCAAACACAATTCTATGGCACAATTCGTTGAACTTAGAAGGGTGATAGAGAGGTTAACTGTTTCCTCAAATGTCTTCCTTGCAGGCTTCCAGTTTGACTATGTTTTTGATTGGACCATCTTAAAGTATCAACAGTCTCAAATGGCTGCTCCTCCTTCACGGCCTCTTGTAAGTGTCTACAACCTCTTAAGCTTTTGAAGCATAATATCTAAATTTATTCATTTCTTTGCTTCTTTCAGGGCCCAGGAGCTGGGACAAGCTCGGCTCTGCCCCCTGCAATCCCCAGTGGTGAACGGCTGCCTGGTATGTCGTGCGCATTTGTACTTTTTGTCTCACATTGTGTGGGTTTCTATTGATCTGGCATTTGAGATCTCTCCTTGTTTGACCTCACAGCAGGTGATGAAGCAGGAACGCTGGTTGGCCCTTCTTCAGGAGATCCTGCAGGAAGAAGATCTGGGCAGATTATAAATTCTAGAATATCCAGAGAGAAGAGTCCAGCTGCAAATGATACAGCAAGCAAGGATGCTGTGGTAAGCTACTGATTTGTTTTTGTTGGGATTTGTTAAGGTTCTTGGATTAGTGGATAAAATTAGAAAAAGATATATCATGATAACCCAGAATCATACTGTAATTGCAACTTGAATTTATTGTGTTATAGTATTGCTTCTTAGCGCATTGAATTTTGCAGCTGTCAAACTCCACCTTCTTCGGAAGGTCTAGTGGAACACTGAGACGCGGTACTGTTTCTGGAAGCCGTGAAACTTTTACTTTGGGAAATGATTCTGATCCTATTCGCTCTCGGACCCCTGAGGCTAGTCCAGCTACTGCAAACAAAACATCAAGTGGGCAAAGAAGCTTTCCGCAGGGTGGATCTTCCAACGCGAAGCATACTTCCTCTGGGGTGAATAGTTCTGGCATTAAGAATTATGACTCTACAATAAAGGGAATCGAGGGTTTACATTTTGATGATGAGGAGAGGTTGCACTGAAAAACAATGGTAAGCACATGCCTGTAAATCATCAAAAAAATGTGTGGTTTGAGCTGAGGGAATTTGAACTTTGTCGGTAAACCCTACTCGACTCACTGCGACTGGTAGAGATGTGAATTGAAACTCGGGAGATGAGTTGTTGGTGATTGAGTGGGTTGTAGGGTACGTTTATTGGAGTTGGGAGTTGTAGTGTGGGTCTATTTTTTCCATGTGCACTTCTCTGCTTCAGTCAGGTCTGCGACTGCGGCTGGTCTTGTGTGTAAAATTGACCAGTGGTCGTTACAAAGTTATTACCAATTTCAGAGACTGCAATTTTTATTGTAACCATTTCTAAAAAAATATTGGCGCAACTTGCTTTTACTGCTTACGCATCTCTGTATCCTTAGATGTACTACTATTTGAATAATTGCAAGTTTGAGTGCTCCTTTATGTTTGTATCTATTGAATTTGTTGGCTTTAAATTAGTAGTATTGGATATTGAATCATAAATTTTAGGCTTAGGCAAATTCTGGTGTATGTATTTCAAGCTCGAATTCAAGAATTAAAAACGATTTGGGAAAGGAGTAGAGAATCATAAAAACCACCTCTTCTATTTTAGAAAACTGAAAACTAGATACCGGAGGAAGTTGAGGACATAAACGACACCGTTGGCGCCAATTATCCTCTCTCACAGTGAGTGGGTGTCAAAAAAAGAAACTATTACTAGTATTTCTTCCCAAAAAGGAGTAACTTCAGGTAATAATTTGGGGGAAAATGGGTGGCGGTGTGGTGATGTTTGGCAGCGGAGGATTGTACATTTCACGGCGACGGCGTTGCTGCAAAATAGTGAGTGGAGTAGAGAGGTGGCAAGTGCTCGAGCAAGGAATTGAGCAAAGGCGATGAGAGGGCTGCTCTCAATCTCGTCAGGGCCAACCCCGCCGCTCTCCGCTGCTTCGGCGCCGCCCGTCAGGTGATTAATTACTTTCTTCATTGCTTCCATAAACAACGAGATTCTCGATTAAAACTTTATTTATGAATAGTTAATCAAAGGGTTTTTTCTTCTTTTGTTCTAAACTAAAACTTAGATTCCGTGATTGTATTGTTTTTTTTTTATTCCGTGTTTGGGAGAAACGCATGACCCTCATGCGTCTCCTTTTAATGAAACGCATGATCGTTATGCGTTTTTGTGAGAGACGCATGACTCAATTTTTTCGAATTGTGAGATTGCAGTGGCAAAACACCCGACCGGGTGATTTGCAAGTGGAAAACACCTGACCGGGTGATTTGCACAAAGACGCATAATGGTCATGCGTCATGCGTCTCTCCCAAACACGGAATAAAAAAAAACTCTAGTACAATCACGGAATCTAAGTTTTAGTTTAGAATAAAAGAAGAAAAAACCCGTTAATCAAATTAGGGGATATTTGCAGATTCCACAGAGGCTGTATACCCTAGATGAGCTGAAAATGAACGGGATAGAAACTGCATCTCTTTTATCCCCAGTCGACACCACGCTGACCTCCATTGAGAGGAGCATTCAAGCTGCTGCCCTTTTGGGGGGAACTGCAGTGTGGAAATTATTTGACCTGACCCCTCAACACATCTTTTTCATCTCTCTAGGATTGCTCTTCCTCTGGACGCGGTATGCCCTTTCGGATTGGCCAATGATGTTTATTCATATATTGATTGCACAGGGCATTATTGCTCTATCTCTATGGTTGCATACATCATTACCTTTCTCTTGTTGTTAAAGAGCTTATTATGCACTATTACTTGCTGCTTTCTTTACTATACTATGTTCTCTGAAGTGATCATGCATAGGTTTCTTTCAACGTCGGGGTCAGTTTCTTGATTCTGGATACGCTCGGCCATTCTTGTTCAAGTAAGGTTCATCTATGTTGATACGCTCCATTCCATTTCATTGCGTATTTGCTTGGGATCCTGCCAAAGGGCTACACTCTCACTAGCTTGGAAGCTCTCAAGAAGGAAGGATCCCTTAATGTTCAAGCAGGGACTGCTTTTGTAGACTTGGAATTTCTTGAGGAAGTGAGTCTATTTTAGTTAACTCAAATATGTCTGCCTCTATCATCACAATGGCTGGAAAAATAATTTAGGAATGCTACTTTTATGAAATGTAGAAGATTACTGGTTGTCTTATCATATCATGTTTTCGACAGAGCTCTTTCAGTGATGCTCAGGAATTGAAGCTAAAGTATAATTTCAATATATATACATTTGTTTCTTTATCGCGTTTGATTTGAATAGTTCTTCTGATTCAGGTGAACACCGGAAAAGTATCAGCCAGTGTACGGCTCGGACACCACACTTGTACTAGTATAGTCCTTCCTTTGAAGGCGTATGGGAAACACAGAAAACGACTGATTTCGATGCTCATTTGCAGACGCTCAACACATTCTCATGTATAGCACTAGCTGGTGTGGCAACAGAGTATCTGCTGTTCGGTGCAGCAGAAGGCGGTCTCTCAGATATCAATACGGTTTTCTTCTTCATGATAAAATTATTTTGAGAAAGATCTAAGAAGGTTGTGTTGTTGATAGTTGGACAGACTACTTGGGAGCCTCGGATTCACTCAGAAGAAGGCCGATGCCCAAGTGAGATGGGCTGTTCTGAACACTATCTTGCTTCTCCGTCGCCATGAAAGAACTCGAGCAGTGCTAGCAGAAGCCATGGCTGAGGGAAAATCTCATGTGTTGACATGATTGAGAAATCCGTAGATATTGCAGAGCTCTAACCATGATTGAGAAAATCTGCCATCTATTTGAACAATATGACTAATGCAACATATTGTAGTTTTATTTTTTGACTAAAATCCATTTTTATTTTTTTGTCCTAAATATTATTGTTTTTTTGATGTTTGGTCTAAAATATTACTCTAGTATATTTGAAAGCTTTTGGTCCTCAATATTACGAATTGGTTCATTTTAGCCCCAAATGTGACAGAACCGTAAAATCTTAACACAAAATGAAGTGCAAAATCCCCAATATTCGTAAATAAATGTACATAAACAAATCCAATAGAAATTCACGACCAAATATGAGTACGGAATTATTTAACCAATAAAGAAGGCAAAAGCCAAACTTAATTCCATTGAAAATATAATCGACGACTTCAGTCTAATTTAATTTGAGAATGTTCAATTCGGACAAACCAAAGTTTAGGCTAATTTCTCAACTAATCCCAACTATCTAAATTTCAATTTGAACATTCATCCTTTTTTCTCCTGAAACCCAATTTGATGGCACTCCAATGGCTGCTGGTGTGCCATGGATTGGTGACGCTGTTGGTAGTGGTATCTTTCCTCTGCGGTCAGTGGCCAATTTTTGAGGGCACCTTCATCCAGAGCTTCCACTTCTTCCTCACTTTCGGCGCTTACGACTATTTCCGGTCACCCACTCTTCTTATCTACTCATTTCTCATTCTTCCTCTCTCTCTCTCTCTAATAAGTAATTGCGATGCAGCCGATTTGTCCTCTTCTCTTGCGGCTCTAGGGCTGTCGATGCGCTTCACTCTGTTGAGTACTACTGCTGTGACCGTCCCAACCCTATCATACAGGTTCCTTTTCTTTTCCAATTTTTGTTATTTTTGTTGTCAAAGTTGTGTCTGTACATATAGAGAGACTCTTGCTTTATGTATTTTTTTTCTTTGTTTTTTATTCAACTGTAGATGTTGATTTTGCATGTTAATTATCGATTTTACCATTTGTTTTTATTCAACTATACATGCTCATGGATTTAAGTCATGGAGTGTGCATATATGCTTAAACACCTTCTTAACATCTTCCCTAATAGGACCTGTAGTATAAATGCATGATCTTTTTGATCCAACATCATAGTATTTAGTTTGGAAAAACAAAAATCTCACTTTCCCCCCATTTTCTGCACATAGTCTGACCTCTTGTTACCATGTCTCCATCAGGGAGATACTAGGAAGATCTTTTTCTTTATCTGCAACTATTTTTGGTATTATAATTGAGCTTATGGATTTTCATTTGGTCTATTTGGCCATAAAACCCCTCTCCAAGTGTTGTGGTGGTCTGAACTAAAAAATTAAGTTAAATGTAATGATGAACGGAGAAGTAACCAACGTATTAATGCCTGAAGAACAGCTTTCACTGTACGTAAAGCTGTTTGGTTTAACATTTTATTTTTTATTTATGCAGTTGATATATTTGTTAATTATTGGATCAACGTATTACATCATTGCAAAGTCATCCTTCGTCTACATTCCAGGGTATTATATAAGTGGAATGCACAGGTATATTCTGTATTCTTATGGCTGATGTTTGTCCCCTTAAGGAAACATATATGTTACTTTACTCTGGAAATTATGTATTAGCAGGTACACAAGCTTCTTGGCAGTTGGAGTGGGTATTATCCTCTTTCTGTTGACTAGCTTTTCTGATCCAGGGGTTGTGAACTCTTCCAATGTTTCTCTGTACCTCTCTGCTTATCCATACGATAACATTATCTTCACAGAGAAAGAGTGTGGTACATGCAAAATTCCTAAGTAAGCTTGTTGTTCTGGTTTCAGATATCCAGAATTATTCTAACAAATTAAGTAGTGGATTTAATTCTTGCATTACCAGACCTGCTAGGTCAAAGCACTGCAGTATATGTGATCGCTGTGTTGGTCGTTTTGACCATCACTGTGCATGGATGGTATGTATCATTGAATTCCTTTTCTTAAAAAAATTAAATATAGTCTCTCATTCAGATAATGTCATCTATTTCTGTTCAAGAACAATTGCATAGGAGAGAGGAACACCAGATACTTCGTGGCATTTATTCTTTGGTGAGTAGTAAACACAGACAGCAAAATATAATATTTAAGCTTGCTATTTCTCTACGATTCCCTTTTGGCAATGTTTGACACATTTCTCTGAGAACAAATGAGTGTATGAAAATAAACATTGTAGTTTTCCTCATGATTTAGCTGCACAGAATCTTGCACGTGGGATCAGGGGCGGAGCTAGAAATTTATGTTGAAGGGGGCAAATATATATAAGAGAATTATAAGAATTTGAGGGGCATTTAGTGAATAAATTTAAAAAAATAATTTTTGTTACATGTTATGCACATATGCATAGGAAAAATTGAGGTGGGGCATTTGCCCCTTCTAGCAATAAGCTAGCTCTGCCCCTGTGTGGGATAACTTTTCAGTCGTCTTAATGTCCTACTTACACTATTCTATATATGATGCACTAATTTTAAGGGGGCTATATTCTGAGTTGCAGAATGTGAAATTATTTGAGACGAAAATCTTAAGACAGAATGCATAAAAACAAGGAGGTATACCAGAACTGAATATGGGTACAGAAATTAGAGATTTGTCAATTGTAAGGGGCAGAGCATTAGATGCTGACATCAGTTAAGAAGCTTCATTGGTTTGATATACTAGCATACTTGAGGAAGAGTAGCATTAAGCGTGATTCTGGACAGGATTTGAACCTCTATGTTTCTAGCTTTAAACCTGTTACTGGATTTCAGAACCAATTGATCCTTATTGACCTCAGCTAAGTAATAAACTAGGAACTCCTTCCACAACTCATAATTTTCAGATGAGGACCTTCCATGATAAAAATGTGGACCCAAAATTTCAGAACGTCATTATTATGAGTCTCTCTTGCTGGATCTATGGTTTCCCTTAAATTGTTTCTTAATGCTGATGCAGGCATTTCCTCATCTGCATGTATGGAATTCTTGCGCTTGGGTTAATTCTTGCTGGTAGGCTGAAAGACTTGCAAGTTGTCCACATTCTAACAGGTTTGGTTGGTGCTAATCCATCCTTTATTTGCCATGGATCCGAGTCTTTGTCTAATGATAAATCTATTCTCTCATTCTATGGGTATTGCAGTTTATTATGGCATTGAAAATTCTTACAGAGAGTTGGCCCCACTTGTTTTACAGGTAAGTTGATCAATTTAACCTCATTCTAGATAGTTGCTCTGTTATAGCTTGAACAATCCATCACCACTTCAATTTGTTTTTAACTGCATGTTGACAGTTCTCTGTCGGCGAGTTTCAATAAAGTCGGTTCTGTGAAAATATGCTTATTCAGTCACGCATTCTGATAATGATCATCTGTCTATGGCAGTGGTTGTTGAACTCCCATAGCACACAAATCCTTGTTATGGTGTTTCTGGCTGTTATTACTCTGCTATTAGCTGGTTTCTTCACATACCATGCCAAACTCTGTCTTACAAACACTACTACAAATGAGGTATCTTTGTCTCCTCGCATTTCATTCCACAGTGTTGGTTTTGAGCTCAGTAATATACCCCTTGAGTTCGCTTTATCCGGTGTTAAACTTCAGAGCTTTAAATGGCAAGAGTACCTGAGCTGGCAGAGGAAGGTGAATGAGGCGAAGACGAGTGCGGAAGCTCTAAAAGCTAGTTTAGGAGAACTAAATCAAGAAAAGAAGCCTCAGGAGAGCAAATGGAAGACATTCTTCAGAAGATCTCGTCTGGAAGAGATACAAGTGGTTAAAAACAACATATATGACAAGGGATACCTTCATAATATCTATGAGGTTGTTGTTCCCTTCTCGACAAGGCGATCATTCTTACTGATGAAATCAAAATCAGGTTAACTCTCTCCTTGATTCGGTGTCTCTTGATTTTTGCTAGCCACGCGCATTGCATCCACATCCGAACTCAATCCTCACTTATATCTGGGTCATTTTTGTCACTGCATTCTTGTTTTCATTTTTCTTTGCTGGAAGATTACTTTGAGTGTCATAGATGGGAGTAGAAAAGAGATGAGATATATTTTGGAGTATTAACAATACACCTTCCAACTTAGAAAACTTAATCGTCAAAGGATGTAAATTTGTATTTTATGTAACAAACAGTTGTAAATGGATTTGTACTTCATGGACTGTTGCAGCTAGCAATTTTATGATCTCTGATAAATTAGTATCATGCTCCATACATCTAATTTTATATTGCCCTTTCACAACGTTAATTGTCGTTATGTAATATTCTCAAACACTTTGATAAAGGGTAAAATTGTCAATGTAACCGTTGAGAGACATTGAACATATCACTGATCCAGCTTGGTACGATCTATTATGCATTGACAGAGTAACATTTATGAAAACATAACCAAATGTGAGTATATTTTATAAGCTAGATATATAAGTTTATGTACATTAGAAGACAGACAAGTGCAATCTGAAGGAGGATATTTAGATGGGAGTGGAAATTTGGAGTGAAACGTTGTAATCTATAGTGTAAGATAAGTTTTTACCATAATTCCACCTGTAGGATCAGATATGAGATGATTGATTAGGCTCTTTCTCATGTCATTGGGCGCTATAACAAACATATACAGTGCAAACAAGAGGAGATCTCCTGACGACAAAGTCGAGCCGAGAAATCCCTGTGACATCCTGCCAGATTAACAAGCTCAGACTCAACAATGCCACCAAATAGTAATTAACTTTAGGCTCTCTTTTGTGAACTTGCTTGATGCATGAGATAATGTTTGATGCATCAATGGTTCAAAATGCTACATCATACTAACCATTTAGGCAAACGGAAAAATGAGTGGAAGAAAGTCCTTATGCCCTCGATATCCAGTTGCAGTATTAGGGCTAATCCAAAGAGGAAGAATGCTCTTTGTCTTTTCCTCTCCTGAGGCCAAAGGGCGTTCCATGCTGAAATTTGACAGACATTAGAGCTTTCACAAGAATGTTTGTCTTGCACAGCCATTGAAAAAGCAAACGATGAGTTGTGTAAAGAAACACTTAATAGATTAAACGGAAAACTAGCTAAGCAGTCTGAAATCATGCACAACAGGTATGAGTATCTTTACTAAAGTAACAATATGAGGTTCGAATGCATATCAAATGAAAATAAGCATGCGATCAATGTATGATTGTTTTCATGCAACTCTCTACCTTGCATTGAGATATTCTCCGAAATTCTTGAGCTGACGAGCACGTTTTTAACATGGTCTTGTCTCAAAATATTTGCAATAACAGATGCATATTGTGGAGCCTCTGAGAGGGATCTAACAACTGAGTATCCTGTTTTTCAAAAGGATATGTTATGACTTTACTCTTTCTTCAAGCAATGGTCACTAAGGTGTTCAGTTGTTCTTTACTATTACCTGTGGCTGGATGGACCATGCTAGCAGCTGCACCAAAGGCGAGGTTCCTCTGTTCAGTGTTCGGCAAGGATCCACCAACAGGAATATAAGACCACTCCTGCACAACATTCATGCATCTGTTAAAATCTCGAGGAGCACGGAACCAAAGGTTCTTGTTAAAATAAGGATAAACTGATAAAGCCAGGGAAGTACCTCCTCATAAGTTTTTACAATGCGGATTCCCATAGTCTCCAGTCTTGACATTAGCTTATTTTTTAATAGGTCAAACGGCATTGCATCTTTTGATGCTAAGCATGTTTCCTGCTTAGCACTTATGTTAGTTCAATACTCCTGCAATATAGAACAGTGTATAATAAAGTTTGATCAAACCTCAAAGAAAACTCTCGTGGGGGACATAGGCATGGCATAAAGAAATGTTGGATATTGTGCTTCAATGCATTGGACTTTATGTTTCCAGTAGTTTCTATAATCCATAAAAACCATCAGGCTGGGATCGTATGGATTGTTTTCCACCTGAAAAAAATAAATATGCATTTAGATAAATGGGTAAGAAAATGGTGATCGTGATGTTCAATTCAAGAAAGTACACATAATGGCATCATATATTTAATATAAATCGCGAGTATGGTAAACCAGCAAAAATAAGTGCTATTAAAATGAAGTCACTATCTTCAGTTAGAGTTGGTGAAAGGTACTGTATTAGATATCAACAGCTTTGATATTTTAGACCTTTTAAACATTCCTACCTCAACCTCGATGCCATAGGCTGTCTGGACTGAAACCCTTGGACCCCCAACCTCATACTCTAGGAGTTTCCCTGAGGCTGCCCCGGATGCTACAGTAGCAAGCCTGTAAATGTGAGTCAGAGGCTCAGGCAAAGGATAGAACTAAGTTCTTCACAAAGTATACTAAATTAAAAGACAGACAATAGGCACACCTGCAGGGAATCACAAGGTTTCCTTCACATTCTACAAGTCTATGACCGTCTGAAGCTTCAATAATCCTTTCCACTTTCGTGTTAAGATATGATACACCTGACTCGACACACCTAAGAAAATTAATGTGAGTTACAAACCTATAACCGTGACCTGTATGCAATGCCAAATATGTAACAGATATATTATGGGAAAAAAAGCTAAAAGAAATGCATTCTCCCTGATAAAGTTTACCTTTTCAGTAACTCTTCATGGAGCAAATGGCGACTAACACGTCCATATGCACGGCCAATATAAATAGGGTTGTCATCTAGATACACAATAGTATCCCGCCAGACATGTTCAATGCAGCATTCGAGTCCTAGATCTGTAAAGTGGCAAATGAACATCATGTTCTTTAACCCTATAAGAAAGGTGAATGGTGGTAAAAGAAATATGGAAAATGATCAATGTTTGCGTATTCTTTTAGGAAAATCAACACGGTACAGCCGCAACTATAAAATTTATTGTCGTAAAGCTCTGAAGCAATCAAAATGCAAAATAACTGATAGAGATTTCCAATGAAGGATTTCATAATGCTTATGATGTGAAGTATTATTGAGCTGACATGCCCTAAATCATTTTGTTGAAAAATCAATTAATGGAATGGCATCAAGATACGCACCTTTGAATTCATCTTCCCAAACACCATAATTATTTGTAAAGGGAAGATCAGGCCCTATAAGCCCAACACTGAGACCTAGCTTAGCTGACTCAGCCGCAAGAGCTAGCCCTGCTGGTCCGCAACCGATTACCACCAAATCCAGCACATTCTCTCCAGTCAATATTCTTGGTAACTGCAGACGTGATGACAGACACGCTGATAAGAGTAATGCGGAGTTTCCCTAAAATTAATAAAAGCATAAGGGAGAGCATACATGTACATTAAGTAAAGATAAATTTCCTGTTTGAATTCATACTTTATACAAAGACTTAAACTTCTTGATCTACAGCTCTGTGTTTGGAAAAGAAAAGCCAATAGTAAAATTTTAGTTCCATATAAATATGTAAAAAATATCTGTGTGCGTAGCCATTTAAAAGTTTGTCTTCCTTTTCCTCTAAGATTTTTATGCAGTATTGCCATTCGATGTGATCTAATTAAGAATAGTACTTGTGTTCATCCATGCATTGTAAACTGTGCTGGAGCCAGATACCAGAGCAACATGTGACTTTGTATAAAGATGAAAAAATTCTCCTTACATGAAAGCTTAGGACCATTTTCCAAAAGGTGAAGCCTCAAATTGGTGCCTAGTCGTGAAACTGAGAACATCATGATAATCAATTGGTTCACAATTTTCATACATATGATTAGTATATTAGGAGTAGTTGTCAAACGTAAAGGAATGCCACAAATAGATATTTGATCCAGTTAGGAAAATCCATTGCCACAATTAAATATGCTTACTTATCTCTACGTAACGTTATTTGTAAAAAAAAAACTCATTCAATTGTTTTCCAGTTATATTCACCATCGATTTAAATGTTGGAGAGCAGAAAAACGGGAAGGAGATCACTATCACGATAACGATTTATCAAAATCCACTACACTGATCTCCAGAATTTCCACACAAAATCCAGACTCACTAAAGCAGAAAGCCAAAATCACATCTCATTACGTCAACTAATCAACCAACACCAGTCCAACACGCATGTAATCATCGAGAGAAAAAGTTAAAATTTGTAAAATCGAGAGATAAAAGGCGGGAAACGAAACTATATAACCTTATCCGTGAGCTTAGACTGGTGATCCATGGCCTTTTTCTGCTGCATTTGCACGAACAACAGCTCCGTGCCTCCCGCCTTCACGTAGTCCTCCTCGTCCGCGAAATCCTCTCTCACAGGCAACGCCAGGCAGCTGTCGCTGCCGCCACCGCAGCGCAGACGGAAAGACGTAGATCCATGGGCATGAGGGTTTGCAGAAAAGCCTAGTTCGTTGGAGAGGCTCCTCATCTTCTTCCTCCTCGTGGGATAAACTGAGATGGCCATTGCCGCCAAGTTTCTCGCTGCTAAACTCTCCATGTCTGCTTTAGAATTGGAAAGCGGAAAAATGCAGGGAAGGAAATGTAGAGAAGAGAGAGATGGGAGATTGGTGTTGAAGCCTTTAGCTCATGCTCTGCGTAACGGATAGGGGAGGGAGCTTATGATGAGGTGTTCAGCTCTCGTATGCCACGTGGATAGAATTCATTGGATGGTATCTGGAATGAGCTTAATCGGTTTGAGTATAGTACTAAGAGCATCCACAGTAGCGCCTAGCGCACCGCTTAGCCGAGCACCGGCGCTAGGCGATCTATTGCAACCGCCTAGCGGTTTTCGGATTTAAAACCCGCCTAGCGCTCGGCGGTTCCGTGGCGCTAGGCCGTGCGCTGGGCAATCCGCTCGACGCTATTGCAGCGTCCGGATCGCCTAGCGCACCGCCTAACGCGATTTTTTTTTTCCGAAACACTATATATACGCGCCTTGCACGTCATTTTCATTCGCACAACTCTTTTTAAATTATTGTACTTTTTAAAATTTTAATAGTATTATTAATGTTTCCCGTATATGTCTCGTAAATTAAATTCCGTATATTGTGTGATTGTTAATTATTTCATTTTTATATAATTGTTATTAGTGATGTGGCTATTGATGTGGCTGGGCTATTTATGATGTGGCTAGGCTATGGCTGGGCTATTTATGATGTGGCAGGAGGAGTTTGTGGCTAGGCTATGGCTAGGCTATTGCTGGGCTATTCCTATTGTGGATGCTCTAACTATCCATATTTGACTAAAATTCATTTTATTTTAGTACTATGTTCATTTTTTAAAAATAAAAATTATTTTGGTTTCTCCACTAAAATTAAAAATATTTTATTTTAGAAAATTTTTAATTAATTTTTCTTTAGATCTTACTCTTAATTACTAATCATACATTAGAATTTGTGTTATTTCAAAAATTTTGATTTTTAAATAACAGAAATAGTATTAAGTACTCATGTAATATGAAGGAACGAGCGGACATTCCCACGGACATCCAAAAAACACCTCCTGCAACGCCATAAGGACTTTCCACTGCACTGCCACGTCATAAGGACTTCCCACTGCACAGTAGCGGACATCCCCAAGGACATCCCGACGGACTTCCCACAATAATAAAAATTCACAAATTCACCAAATTAAACAATTTACGGAATTAAAATTTCGCCACGATTACGGAATAAAAATTTCATTAAATAAAAAAAAGAAAGGTACATTTCAACAAAAAAAAAAAACTAAAAAAGGTGCACTTCAATAAATACAAAATCCATTAACGACGACCCATCCGCTGCCATACTTCTTCAATTATATCATTCTGGAGTCGAATATGGGCTTGTTTTTGGCGCATATCGGCAAATGCACGGACTCGCTCGACCTCGTCATGAGGTATCCCCATACGTACATTGCCGGTGGCCACGCCGTGGCTTGGACCCGCAACATCAACATCATCATTGGCCTAATCCGTCAGTGCTGGACCTTCATCTTCGACAATCATGTTATGCATGATAATACATGCGTACATCATATCGGCGATGTTGTCAGCATACCACAGCCGTGATGGACCCTTCAGTGCCGTCCATCGAGCTTGGAGCACATCAAATGCCCGCTCCACATCCTTGCGCGCTGCCTCCTAACGACTCGCAAAATATACCTTCTTTTCTTCTGTTGGGCATCTGATCGTCTTCACAAAGACGGGCCACATAGGGTATATCCCATCAGCCAAATAATAGTCCATATTGTGCTGGTTGCCGTTGGCGACGAAATTGACGGTCGGACCGACGCCCATGCACTGGTCGTTGAAAAGGGGCGACGACTGAAGGACGTTGGTGTCGTTGTTCGACCCGGCTACTCCAAAATAGGCATGAAAAATCCACGGCCGGTAGTTAGCTACCGCTTCAAGGATCATCGTGGGATTCTTGCCACTGAAACCCGTAGTGTACATCCCTTTCCAGGTAGCGGGGCAGTTCTTCCACTCCCAATGTATACAATCTATGCTGCCTAGCATCCCCGGAAACCCGTGCTGAGTCCCGTGCATATCCAACAGAGCCTGACAATCTTCGGGGGTAGGCTTCCGAAGATACCTATCCACGAATATCTCCCTAACGCCATGAAAAAAATACTTTAGGCAATCGCGGGCAGTTGTCTCGCCGATGTGGAGGTACTCATCGAATATGTCAGTCGCGCCTCCGTATGCCAGCTGCCTGATTGCGGCAGTGCACTTCTGAATCGCAGTGTGGCCGGGTTTGCCAACCGCATCCTCCCGCACCCTGAAATACCCGTATCGACGCTCTAAAGTGCCCACGATACGTAGAAAGAGCGGACGATGCATCCTAAAACGTCCCCGGAACATGTTCTCCCCAAATCGTGGCTCCGGAGTGAAGTAATCCTCGTACAACCGACGGTGTGAAGCGAGGTGGTCCCGGGGTACTATAGATCGATGATGGATGGGTCGAGGTACCGCCGGCGCCAAGGCCGCCTGTATCTCCCTCTCCGCTGTCTCCCGCACACGTGCATGAATTCGCCTCATTATGTCATCATACCCCACCACTACCACCCACACCAAAGCCACTACCACTACCACTACCACTACCAGCCATTCTGGATATATAAAAGAAACGTAGAGAGAGAGATACTCGTTAATACAAGTGGTGCGAATGAAATGAAGTTCAATAAGCCGTATTTATAGAATTTTTGAAAAAAAAAAAATTCGGGACGTCCGCGCGGACGTCCGTGCGGTCAACGCAATGGCGGACGTCCCGGGAACGCCGAGGAACTCCGGTGTCCGCAGCGGACATCCGTATCCGCGTCACCGCTGCGCAATGGCGAACGTCCCGCGCGGAACTCCGGCATTCCGGCCGGACGTCCGCCGATACGGGCGCCATCGTGGATGCTCTAATTAAGTCCAATGTTTTAATTTGGCTATATAATTCATAGGATCCCACTAATGACTTTGAAATTAGTATAATAAATTATAAATTACTAGAGCCGGTTTCAGAGTCAAAATAAAATTAATAAAGCCGGTTATCGTCTCCATCGACTATATAATTTAAAATAGTGAATATATACATTTTTGGTTTTTCAAACCAAGAGTTCGAATAACCAGAATTTCAAATTTTGGATTGATAAAAAAAATTGGGAATTGCAAACAAAAGAAAATTCTAATTGAAATTTTTTTAACTACGTTCAAACGCTATGTCAAAGATCGCGGGCTTTGGGCTGTGAGCTTTGCTTCCAAGTATCTTAATACTCTCTCGTCTCATAACAAATATCTCACTTTTTTTTAGATTGTCACACTAAAAATATCATATTTTCATTTTGAAGTCCAAATTTGATCCTTTGCATTTGCTCTAAATATCTTTTAGGTCTTTTACCTTTTGGTTGATTGACTAAAATATTAAGTTTGTTACCTTTTGGTCCCAAACCATATGTTTTGGTCCAAAGCTAACTTTTTCCGTTAAACTTAACGGTCAAACGTGATTTGGCCAAATTAGTGACTTAATTAAAAATTTAATTAGTCAGATTAACCTAATTAATTTAATATTAAAATTTATAAATATTTTTTTACCTATAATAAATATCAACTTGCAATTTATAAAATATTTTATAAAAGTAAAATAAAAATAAAATTTATAAAATATTTTACCTATAATAAAAATTAAATTTGTGAATATTTTATAAATTTTAATTTTTAATTCTATTTTTATTATTGATAAAAAATATTTTATGAATTTTAATATTATTCAATTTTTGAATATTTTATTTATTTTTGTTAAAATAGTTTATAAATTTTAATATTTTTTATTATATGTATAAAATATTTTATGAATATAATATATTTTGATATAGGAAAAAAATATTTTATAAATTTTAATATTGAATTGGTTAGGTTAATCGGTTAATTAGATTTATAAATAAGTCATTAATTTGGTCAAATCACGTTTGACCGTTAAATTTAACGGAAAATGTTAACTTTGGACCAAAAGATAACAAACTTAATATAATGGACTAAATTTTTTTAAGCAAGTGTAAATGACCAAATTTGGACTTTAGTCTTTTATTTTTAAAAAAAATTCTCTCTCACAATAATATAAATATTATATTTTCTCTTTCTACATAAATCACAAAATAAAACCTTCTAAAATTCCATATGGTCCCACAAGTGTGACATCTTTTGTGGGGGACATAGGGAGTATGAGTTTTGGTTTTACACGTTAAATGCATTACCTAGTTAACCATATCACAAGCTTTGAGCTTTGCTCCTAACTGAGATCCCTTATGAATTCAGGAGATAGGGGCGGGGCGAATGTCGTAGTGTCGGCGCAGGAAGGAAGAGCTAAGAGGGAGGGATGGATGGATACGAGAAAGTCGTGAGGATGATTAGACTTTCCCAGCTAGTATTAAGATTATTGCAGTGGTCACAACACTTCTTCTGTCCACTTACAATAGACTGCGAAAAGTCCATGGGAGGACAGGATAGGACAAGCCAACTAGTACTACTCCATAATCTAAGCTGAAGCAGTAATGTTTCAATTAATGAGTAATTGCATTCCTTTCCTTTTAGGTATGATGCCATGATATTTGAAGCATTGTCTACTTAGGGCATCAGCAGTGGAGCGCCCTAAGGCGCACCATATGGCGCGTCACGTCATCAGTTTTATCCTCCTACCTCCCCACCTGCAGTGGGGCGCCCTAAGGCGCGCCACATCGTCATTTTTTTAATATTTACAAAATCCATATGAATTTTAAAAAACTAATAAATTAAAATATGAATTTCAAAAACTTCATTTCATTTAATAAAAATTAATACATTACAATGCGAATTAAAAAAAAACGCAAACTCAGCGACGGCGGTTACGAGCCAACACTTCTTCAATCATGTCGCTCATGAGCTGCGCATGATCCTGTTGGTTGCGCATTGATGTCTGTCTAGATAGAACCTCATTGAAGCCTAACGGTAACCCTCTATCGGGTGTCTCGGTCGACGTGCCGGACGAGCTAGATGCACGGTCATCTTCATTCCAATCGGTGATGCTTCCGCCTTCATTCTCGACTATCATGTTGTGCATGATTATGCACGCATATATGACATCGGCGATGACTTCCTTATACCAGGAACGAGCCGACCCTTTCACAATTGCCCACCGTGATTGGAGCACACCAAATGCCCGCTCGACATCCTTCCGCGCCGACTCCTGCTTTTGCGCAAATAAAACCCTCTTCTCACCAATTGGGCAGCTGATCGTCTTTAGGAAAACTGGCCACCGTGGGTATATGTCATCGGCCAAGTAGTACCCCATATGGTATTGCCGTCTGTTGGCAGTGAACTCGATGGCCGGGCCGTTGCCGTTACATTGCTCGGTGAAGAGGGTGGACGAGTTGAGGACGTTAATGTCGTTGTTCGACCCGGCTACGCCGAAGTAAGCATGCCAGATCCAGAGTCGATGGTCAGCGACGGCTTCGAGGATCATCGTCTGGTGGCTGCCCTTGTATCCACTTGTGAATTGGCCTCTCCACGCCGTCAGACAATTCTTCCACTGCCAGTGCATACAGTCGATGCTCCTGAGCATCCCAGGAAACCCGTGCGCCGTCTCGTGCATCTGCATCAGACCCTGGCAATCAGTGGCAGTCGGCTTGCGCAAATATGTTTCGCCATAGGCCTCTACTATCCCCCGACAAAAGCGCTTCAGACACTCGCGGCCTGTAGAATCCCCGCAGTGGAGGTACTCGTCAAAAAGGACCGCCGTGGTGCCGTATGCCAACTGACGAATAACAGTCGTGCACTTTTGCAATGGTGTAAGGCCGGGTTTGCCGATTCCGTCCTCCCGAAACGTGAAGTATTCATCACGTGAAGACAATGTCCGAACAATGATGAGAAAAAGGTACCACGACATTCTAAACCGGCGGCGAAAAACAGTCGTGCCCCATCGTGGTTGATCGGCAAAATAGTCTTCAACCAGACGTCTGTGAGCTTCCGGGTGGTCGCGTCGGACATACGTCCTATGTCGAATAGGCCTATGGACTTGCTCAGCCGCCGCTGCCGCCTCCTCCTCCTCGCGCTGCATTGCCGCATAGCATGCCGCCATGGCCTCTTCAACGGCTGCATCTAATGCTTCTGACGTCGAACTATCGGACTCAGACGAAGTAGAACTATTGGTGTCGTCGCCGAGAGATTCATTTTGGTTGGATGTTGAGAGAGAATATGTAAAGAGATAGTCGATATGTTCGTATGTACAAATGAATGAGAAACGAGATTTAAATAGAAAATTAAAAACGCGTGCCATCGTCCGCGTAGCCCACAGTGGGGCGGCCGATGGCCTATCGTCCGCGTAGGCCGCAATGGGGCAGACGATGGACATCGTCCACGCTATACTCCGCGCCCTTAGTATAGGGCGCGACGATCGTCCGCGGCCTATGTCACGCACCCGCAATGGGGCGGACGATGGCGGGCGCAGACGATGCGCGCCATCGGGCGTGCCATCGTCCGCCCCATTGCGGATGGCCTTAATGACCCAAATGAATCACTTCTTGGTACAATTTCTACTTATATTGAGGTTAGTCTCTGTTGTCATCTTTAATGATTTCTACGTCTACCAAAACTGCTTTAATATAGTATTATATTATGGCCTGAAATTGTACTTTTTGAGGATCTCTGAATGGGAATTAATGTTCTATCCTAAAGATGTGGTATGGACTATGGATCCATATTCCGTAGTTCGGTAAGGCTTCATTGAAAGTGTTGCAAGTTGCAATTTCAGAATTCATATTCTCGATGAATATATCTCAAAGAAGTAGGGGTTGCAATCACTCTATGCGCAAAACTAGATCTTAAAACAAAAACATAGAACAAAACATACGGACTGCATTTTTAGGTTTAGTTTTTGTTTAGGTCATTTTAATAAAGAATGACTTAAAATGATCTACAAATGTCATCAAACCCATATTTTTTTCGATGATCTAAAACTGATTAATAATGACATTTCATATTTTTAGTTAATTATCAACCATCAGATCAACTAATGCTAGGCACAACTTGAGCGACTTGAACTGCATCAACATTTCTGTATTAAAATGCATTTTTGTTTTAAACATTTTCCTATTGTTAAATTGATACTTGAGATTTTGTATTTAAATAAGAGCCACAATCTAAATTTGCACTTCATACTATTACGATACTCTTTACAACTTCAAACTCAAGCATGAGAATTTCTACCAAGTATGATCTGCCCACGTTTAATCATTCTCTACAAATTAAATGGAGTTTAATTTGAAAACCTTCATAGGCAATTATTTCATCTATCCTGGAATTTAAATTAATTTTGAGATTACTTTTATACCCAATGCAGTAGAGCTAAATAAGACAATTCAAACCACCTCACACAAAAAAAATAGATTGAACGTTAATAATCATCCTCGTACGAGCATGTATCAGTTGTCACTCTGTCGAAAAAAATTCCATAGTTTAGAGTCTATACATACCAAATTGACATTATAAGATGGCGTCCAACTAATGAGACAATAAAAATTAGATTGGACATTAGTATTCATCGTCATACGACCGTGTATTAGTTGTCACTCATCGAAAAAAATTTCCTAGTTTAGAGTCTATACATACCAAGTTGATATTATAAGATGGTGTGTCCAACTAATAATTTTTTAACAAGCGTAATCAACGGTAATACAGAAATTAAATAGTACATCAAAAATCTAGAAACTTTTCTTACTTTTTTTTGGAGTAATTTAAACTTTATTACATAATTAGTTAATTAATTATAACTTTTAACATTTTTAATAATGAAAAAAAATTTAAAGCATGAAAATAAAATATTAAAGATGGAGAAAAGTTCAATTTTATACGCTAATAATTTTTATTTTTAAGGTTTTTGTCCATATCAAAGCACTTCTTCAACAGCTGATAATAATTTTGAATTTCGCTTCAAAATTATTACGCTTATGTTAACTGTATTGGATGTGTATCTAACATGAATACATTTGCTCTGCAACTGAAACTATATCAGTCTAACTCCAACACTGCGTGAAGCAGAGAAATTTAGGAAGATTGAAGAAATGGGCGTAGCACAACAAATGGATTGCCGGAATTGGGAGGAAGATTCCTATAGAGATGTCATTTTGCAAGAGAGAGAAACCCTTTCTCGGACCGTTTTCCGCACCGCCTATGCTCCAAACCCTAATTCCAATCCCAATTCCGACCATGTCGTCACCGCCTCCAGCGACGGCTCCGTCGCCGCTTACTCCATTTCTGCCTGCCTCGTAATTCACTTTCTTCATGTCTCGTGTTTCTTAACTACAATTAAGTTTCATTCTGTCAATTTTGGGCCGTGCAGGAGATGGGCTGCGGAAGCTCCAGGAATCGAAAGTGAGTCTGATTTCTCTTTATGCGCTGGTGATCATTGTTTATGCGTTATGGATTAATTTAAGGAATTTGACTCTTGTTTTGTGTGAAGTTGGTTAGCTGCAGAGCCAGAGTTTCTGATTCGAGGGCACGATGGTCCAGCTTATGATGTTAAATTTTATGACGATTCTTTGGTACTGAGGTAATTATTCTTGTCGCAACAACACTTTGCCTTGCATTTCAACTTGCTGGGAGTGGAGTAGAATAGGGTGCACACTGGCTTCTGTTTTCAAGTTCTGTTTGGCTATATATAATGTGACCAATCAAGATCATTTTTTTGCATTTGTGCTGATATATAGTTGTGGTGATGATGGCCGGATTCGAGGGTGGAAATGGAATGAAATATTAGAAAGCAAGGAATCCGAGCAAGGTAATTTTTCTTTTAGATCTAAATATGCATCATGTATTGATCCCTAGCCACAGAATCATTCTAGCACCATGCCTCTTTGTTCAACACCTTGAGTATCTCTTGTTTATAACTGATTATTCATTTATTATTTCGCAGGAGACAAGATGAAGCCAGTACTTGACTTGGTGAATCCTCAACATAAGTTAGTTATCTTATTTAAAAATTAAGTTCTAAGATGTCTCTGGGAAGCTTTCTTTTATTTTCCTTTCCTTTACTTATCTTATTCTTCTCCCTCCCTCTGCTTGAAGACAAGCAGACCTTAATAGTGCAGCCAAACCAACCTGCTAATCAAAATCAGCTTGTATAACCCTGACCTGTTCCCAAAAAAAGCTAACCCATCAACCACGGTTGAATTTGTGATTGTCACTTTTTTTCTTCTTAATTTCCTACTGCCGTGTCCATCTGTTTTTGCTTATTATGTTTGTATTGAGAAGTAGTGCAGCTTCTAGAGTATTGAAACTGTTAGTTTTCTTTATTTTGCTTTTTTGATTCTTAACTCTTTTCTTTCAAATTTCAATAAATTATGTTTTTTTTATCAATAACCTCCTTGTGTTACTTTGTTCGCTTGCAGAGGTCCTTGGGGTGCCCTTTCTCCAATACCAGAAAACAATGCTATTGCAGTAGACTCTCAGGTTTGAATTACTCTTCCTGCTTTTAGATCGAATGCTGCACCTGCATGCCTTATTAATTACGCTGCATTGACATGATTAGGTTTGTTTTATTTATTTGTGGTTCTAGCCCTTTAGGTGAAGATAACAGAAATAAATGTCAGTCATAATTATAATAATTTGTTCAATTACTTTGTTATTGGTGACTGGTGTTTCCCATCCCATACACATTATTTCAGATTAATTGAACAATTAGATACTTCTAACTTCCACTAACTGCATCAGCAGTTAATTCAGATATTGGAAAACTTATTTGCTGTAACGTTATGCTTGCCTTATATTTATTTAAATGTTATCTGGTAGTATTGGTTTATACAAATGAGAACTGAGACTAGTACAGCCTTCTAACTACCCAGATACTACTGTCTTAGATAGTACTAATACAATGTTAATTTGATGACATTTCTCATTGGTTGTAGAGTGGATCTATATATGCAGCTGCTGGTGATTCTTGTGCATATTGTTGGGATATGGTACAGAATTTCTTGATGCTATTTATTTATAAAAATTAAACTTGAAAGGCTACTTTATTAACCTCTGATGTGCCAATCAGGAGAAATCCCAGGTCAAGATGGTTTTTAAAGGCCATTCAAACTATCTACATTGTATCGTTTCATGCAATTCGAGTAGTCAGGTCACGAGTTCTCTTCTTTGTTTGCTGCCCCTTTATAACCTTTGATGGATTGGTTTCAGCTCTCCTGTCCCTTCTTACTTGCTCTCTCTACTTTTTTTTCTTTCTGATTTGCTATCAACTTTTCATTCTGTAATTTTTCCTTACAGATGGAAACTAATAGAATGATTAAGAATGAGAGAGAAAACAAAGAGTTTAATTGGAGCTCTAGAGGGTAATAATTTTTCAAGGAAATGTAGCTGATGGAAAAGTATATAGTGTAGTGGCTGCGGCTCACAGATTGAACTAAGAAGCTTTAAGGTTGAAATCCAAAATAAAATTCTCTTGAAGGAGGAAGGGGATCTCCATTTAATCCAAAAGTTTTCTTTAAAATTCTGTAATTGAGTTCTGAGTATTATTTTACCCTTTTGCATTTCAGATTATTACTGGTTCAGAAGATGGCACAGCACGGATATGGGGTATGTTACAACTGTATTACTATTTACTAATTACTCTGGCTAACTGAGCATCTCTGCTTTCTTATGGGTTATAATTTTTTGTTGGGTCCTGTTGTACTTGATTTATTTATCAAATGATTTGACATTACTGAGCAATGTCTTGTGTCATAGATTGCAAGAGTGGGAAGTGTATTCAAGTAATTAATCCAGAAAAAGTAGGCTCAGGCGGTTCCTTTCCTTGTGTTAGCTGTATTGCTCTTGATTCTAGTGAGAGTTGGTTGGTAAGAGCGGCTGAGCACATTGTGTACTTATATCTTCTTTCCTTTCACTGCTGTATTTGACATGTCAGCACATTATTAAATCATGCAATTGAGTATGTACACACATCTATAAGATCTCCAGGGAACATAATTTTGTTTATAATGCGAAAAACATCTATGTTTAGCCAGTTTTTATCTAGTTGTGGCCTAATAATTTGAACGCACTTCCTGAACCCTGAACCAAGAATATAAACATCTACTTCTGAAATCAGTGAATGAAATTATTGGAAAAGATTTATGTAGAGATTCATTTACATTATTTGCAATCCCGTGTATTACCAAGGATAGATTCTTTTCCTTTAGCTTGTAGTTTGAAAACTTTGAAATTATTTCTGAAATCGTGCTGGTGAATGCAACAATGCCGACTATGAATACCACCTCCCTCTCTCTCCTTTTTCTCCTACCATTATATATGTCATTTATATCTGTATGTTTGCAGGTTTGTGGAAAGGGCCAGTCTTTATCAGTTTGGAATCTTCCTGCCCGTGAATGTGTCTCAGTTGCTAGAACTCAGGCTTCTGTCCAAGATGTTCTATTTGACGAAAATCAAGTGAGGTCTTGTAAACTTCCGTACTATTTTACCCATTCTTCCTTGTTAATGAAAGCTCATAGTTCATGATCCAGAGCTCAAAATTATATTTCAGGCTCAGCTATCTACTCCTAGTGTGATTGTTATTCTCATGATATTTCTAGATATATAGATGATTGTTATTTGTGGTTGTATTTCATTTAAATAGAAACTTAGAGTTAGGAATTACCCACCTGCTCTTGTTTTATCTGCAGGCAGAAATCCAAATGTCTCTCAACCTATAACTGCTCAAACTGACAATCTTTATGAATAAAATTAGATGTCTTTGTACATAGGTGATTGTTATTTGTGGTTGTTACCTTATACCATTCTGGTATTGGATGGACAGTGCATGATCTGTAGTTGCTATATAATGTGTGGCTTGTCTGTGCATTGTGATGCCTTGTAGTTATGGAATTTTACTTGTGAAAACGGTTATAGTTTCTCTATTGCCCCGCCAGTGTTGAACAGTCCTATTTCTAGGAAGTTGTTTCATTTCATCTTTAGCTTCTGCTTTAGATTCATCTGCCTTACATGACAATGTCGTTTGTCAGATTGTAGCTGTTGGGTCAGAACCACTGCTCACACGATTAAACATGAATGGGGATATTATTTCACAGATCGAGTGTGCTCCAACATCTGCATTTTCCGTTTCTTTGCACCCTTCGGGGGTAGGTTCTGTTCTTATATATCCTTTGTAATTGAATCTATGTATGATGATAAACAGCATAATAATCTCCTGCTCACTTCCCGTACATGTTTCTTTTTCTTTCCCAGGTAGCAGCGGTATCTGGTTATGGAGCGCTCGTCGACATGATCTCACAATTCGGGAGCCACTTGTGTACGTTTCGCTGTAGGGGGCTATAAGTTGAGTATCATATTCATGGCCTTCGTCCTTCTTTGTCAACATGAGATTTAATTTGTGAGTGTCATTTTTCTTTTTCATTTGATCAAATACTAGACGATAAATCTTTCACAAAAGTTTAGCCCCCATTGTTAAGTTTACTAGACGAAAAATCGTTCATTTTACTTTTTGTATTCCAAAAACTTTCTTCTTTTCGCAATCTGACTTCATTCCATTGAACTTTACTTTTTATTTTTCCACTTTTTTTATGTAAACTAAATTGAGAGAGTATATGATTTAAAGGGGAAATTTTAGCCTTTTATTTTAACTAGCGTGTAAACCCATCGAATGATTGTGTGCTGTGATTCATAATAACTTTAATTATTTTTTTGGTCATTGCATATACTTAATCTTCACTTAAAATTATTTAACTAAATAATTAAAATTAAAATAAATTAGTGGTATAGTTCCAACGATATTAATCTCAATTATTTTTAAATGATAGTAATTATTTGTTGGAGGTCATTTTATATGATGATATTTCCAGAAAAGTACGATCTGAAATTTAAGGTTTTTATATAGAATAGTTATAAATTTGATGTAAGATAATATGATGAACGGCTGGTGTGCTGCCACCATTTACTTGATATTAGATCATTTCACTCAATTAAGATGATATATTTACTATATTTTTAGTACTCCTGTTAAATATGCAAAAGAAAAGTGGTAATACAAAAGTTGGACTTATACTCCACTAACTAATTTTCTCATTTTTCTTTCACAAAATCAAATAATTTTTTAATATAAAGTATATTCTCAAGAATCATATTCGGATATTCCCCTAATAACATTACTTTCTTAGCAAAGAACGGGTCTCACGACTTTGCTATACGAACATGAGTTGCATGATACTGCTCATGCTAGTTTACCTCTCATATTATTGATATTGGTTTGATAATTGCCATTTGTGGTTTATTTTGGAGTAAAGGCAAAAAATGGTCTTAAACATATGACGATTTTACGATTTTGGTCAAGAACATTATCTTTTGAATTATTGAGTTCTGAACAAATAAAAATGGATCAGATTTGATCCATTTTTGACGGAACCGGTTATTTTAACAGTCAACGCTAGTTAAATGGGATTCGACTAGATTAGTATTTCTAATTAATTTATTTAATATTTGTACAATAATTCCAGCTGAATCCCACCCTTCATCTTCTTTTTTCATCTCCTCCATAACCACACCGCCGCTGCCGCCATCACGGCGAGGACACGGAAACTGCTTCCGCCTCCGCCACCGTTGTTTGTGAAGTACGTGGATAAAACCTCGTTCGCTCAGCCGTCACCGCCGAGGATGATTTGCTCCGGTCGAGGTAGAGTGTTGACAATTAGGGATAATAGCTTGTGGTACAACGAGGGGAAATTGAAGCATGTGCCGCAGTGGCTGCCTGCGGTCGATGTGTGCGTAGAGGTGGAGGAGAAGAGGCAAGGGGAAGTGAAGTGGGGGGAGAGTTTGGAAAGGAAAGAGGCGGCGAATCCAGTGAGATGACGAAGTTGAAAAGGGAATGCTATGATGAAGATCTGGAACAAGTTTTGGTGAAGTGAGGGAAAGTCAGATTCAAAATTGGGAATGTTAGAAAATTGAAGTGTAACACTGACGTCCAATGGCGATGGAAGCAGCGGAGGGGATGAAGAAGACGATGGCCACTAAGAAACATTGAATTTGCTATTGGAGTTGAAAGATAGAAGAAACGCATAAGTAGTTTACTGAATCGGGCTTTTTAGAGTTAATTAAACACTTTCTCCTATCTTATGTATGAACGGCCAGGAATTGGATGACCTCTCCGTGATGGCGGAGGCGGCGACAGCGGCGGTGTTGGCTACAGGCGCCGTGAGGGCAATGGTGGCTACGGAGGTGGTGTGGTGGTGGTTATGGAGGAGATGAAAGAAGAAGATGAAGTGTGGGATTCTGGAATGTTTACAAGTATTAAATATATTAAGGCTACGTTTGGTAGCTATGTCATGTTTCGACTAGACATGATAAAATTTAAGATAGTTATCATAGTTTCAATTAGTTTAGTTATCTTGATTGGGTGTTTGATAGCTTAAGATAACTATGAGTTATTTTATTTAAGTGTTTGGTATATAAGTTATAAAAAATGATAAAACTATAATGGTCAAAATTAACCTCACTAATTTAAGTTAATAATTAAAGTACCCTTGAAGAATAATTGCTACTCCATCTCTCTTCTACGACTCTCTCTCTACTGTACTTAACCAAATTCCCAATATTCCACAATCTCCATCTTCCTCAACTCTCTGTACTATACTTCTCCAAATTTCCAATATACTAAAATCACCATCTTCCTCAATCTCTCTCTACTGTACTTCTCCAATTTCCAAATATCCCAAAATCACCATTTTCCTCAATCTCCTCTTCACGGACCAGCGATTCTCCATGGCGCCACCACGCCGCCTTCCCTCTCCCTTCTCCCTCGTCTCCCTCTCCCAATATCCCTCTTTTTTTCTGGCGATCTGTGCCGCTGCTGGAACCCATCGCCGTAACACCTCGGTTCGCGCTGTCTACCATCTCGCTCAGAACCCATCGCCTCTGGCCGTCGTCTCCGTCACACTGCGGTCCCGTCACTTCGCCGCACGCGTCGGCAGTCCGTCGCTCTCTATTTCGGCATCGATCAACTTCTCCCCCAATTCCAAAGTTTAGATTTTTACTCCTGCTCAGATAAATCTTGAAGAATAATTGCAAAATTTTTAACCTTTGATTCAAAAATAGTCAGCGGAAAAGATACATAAACGGAATCGTCGAATTTCGTCGTCCGAAGGGAGGCAGATTGAGAAAAATGAAAGGAGAGAGACAATAGCGATTTTGAGAAGAGGAAAAATATGGAGGCACGTTTATATTTTGTTTAAGGATAGAAAAATTGATGGGTAAAAATGTATTTTACTAAAATTAACTAGGTATCCTGATATATAATATAGTAAAATTGGGGGTTACATATATGGTTGAAACATAGATTTTTCAGTGGGCTTTGTGCGGGCCGGATATAAAACACGGGGCTATTCAAATAAGTAACATTGCTACCAAATGCACAAATAAACCCATATTACTCTTCTTATCTAACTGTAACATAGCTACCAAACGTAGCCTAACTAGAAATACTAATCTAGTCAAATCTCATTTAATTAGCGTTGATGGTTAAAATAAACAGTTCTGTTAAAAATGGACCAAATCTGATCCGTTTTTATTTGGTCAGGACTCAATAATTCAAAAGATAATGTTCTGGATCAAAATCGTAAAATCGTCATATGTTTAGGACTACTTTTGGCCTTTACTATTTATTTTGACTGTAGATTTTTACTTTTACCAAATTACTTCCTCCATTTTATGTTAATTGAGTCATTTTTATATTTTTGATAAAAAGTAACCATCTCTTAATTTTCTCTTTTACTTTATTCATGATCCACTTAATACACTATTCTCAATCTCCATGTTGAAAAAAAGCGTCTCAATTAACAAGGAAGGAAGTATGATTTTGTATACTAGCTTTATAAGTATACGATTGTAAAGTGAATTTTAAACTATTGATTTATTTTTTTACAACTAATCAAGCTTCCGGTTAGCTTAAAATATGATTTATATAGAGAGAGGTTGATGAGGTGTATAGAACATGAGAAATGAGATGAAAGAGTATACACCGAATGATTTTTTATTTAATAAGTAGTATAATATATAATATCGTTTTGTTGCCTACAATATTACTTTTGTTTTGACATTTGATAGTTCCATGTAAATACATTATCAGGTCATATCAGCACTCAAATCGGATTTGATTTGTTGTAATATCAAAATAAATTAATTCATTAATTGATGGATAAATTTTAAAATATTGATAGTAAAAAGCAGAATTTGGAAAGAAATGACTACATTAAAAATAATGAATTTGTGTAAATGTTGAGACATTTGAAACCAACTATTATTAATTTTTTAGTAAAGGTCAATTTTAGAGGTCAATTTTAGTGCTAATTATATGATAAAAATACAAATTGATTCAAAATATTAACTTTTTGAAAATCAGGTCCATAACAAATAAAAATGTAGCCGAAGCAGTCCTTTTTTTTACTGTTCCGTAAAAAACTAATGGTCAACACTAATTGCACAGTAGCATGGCCGTAACTTTTTTTACGGAACCATAACAAAAAGGACCATTCCGATAAGAATTTCATTTATTATGGACCTGTTTTTCAAAAAGTAAATGTTTTAGATTAAATTCGTATTTTGGTCGTATGTTTATGATTGAAATAATTTTTTTTATGTCTAAAATAAAAATTGAATATATTTTTTTCAAATTAACAGCCCAAGGATATTGTGCCTTGATCCAATTACTGTTGGCCCAATCTTATTGTCTATAATCTAAAGTTGGCAAATTGCATCTAGACATTACACGACAATATGCAACTGTATCTACACTAAGTGGCATACTTCATTTAATTTTCATTGGAATTGAGGCAAATGAAATTACTCAAATATTCTTCTCTCTCTTAGCTATTTCACTCTACAATTTCCCTCCACTCTCCACCCTCATTGTGTACCTCATCTTTGCAAAATCTTTTAAATTTCTCTCGCCCATTTCATTCTGCATCTTCAAACTGCTTCTTCTTTCAATTGACGGAACAGATAAAAGGTGAGTTTGGGTATATGATCACCTGCATGTATATATTTGCTTGTGTTTGCTTTGTGAAAATCGTCTCCTGTTGTAGTTTCTGTCTGCTTGTTTGGGGTTGTATGAGTATGCAAATTCACAATCTCGTCCGTTTCTAGGGTTTTGTTTGATATTCCAGCAATTTACTTTTTTTTACCTGGCTTATTAACTCTTTCTATAGCATAAATTCAATAATGATATGGTGCTAGTTTTGCTCTGAGTTGGCATCCTGTGTTTAATGACCTGAATATTAGCAAACTAATTGTTTAGATAGGGACAGCCATAAAATGGTATGCAGTATAATTACAGATTTTGTAAAATTTCAAGGAGTTCCCTTTTAGTTTAACATTCTGGCTCCTTAAGATCGATAGTTGTGTAAATCTGTTACTATTAAGTGTATGTTTTTTTAAGATAGTTAGGAGCAGGGCGGAGCCAGGGATTCAACTTAGGAGGGGCAAAAATGTACGTGAGGAAATTTTAAGGAGTAGAGAATAGGCATTTGCCCCTCTTAGAGGTCAGGTGGCTCTGCCACTAGTTAGGAGTTTGGAATTGAATTGAATGTTACTATTTGATATCTGTACCTGTGGTTGAAGTTTCAAGTCTGTTTCTGCATGATGATAAGTTACAAGCAGGGCATTGAGTTCAATGCTACCTCTGAAGAATATTTTAACTCCAATTTTGTTTTGTCCACTAAATGTACCATGTTATGTAAATGCCAGAACAGCATGCATGATTATATCGTTTTAATTTCGTTTGGATGTATTTGATTGTTTTGCCACGTGGCACTGATGGTTTCATGAATGCTATCAAGCTGCCCCAGTGAGAGTTTGAGATAATGTACTGTGGCTCTGTTTCATCAATCATATTAGGAATTATGAAAGCTTAAACCTCAAGGTTATACAAGCAGATTTCCATTTTTTTCCTGCATTTGTCTTAGGCTGTGGAATTCCACTTGTATCTTTTTCTTTATATCTAACTGGGATTTATCGAAGTTGTGTTTTAACTTATTGGTACCAAGCTTTACCCATAACTATTTTTTCTGAGAACATTACCCATAACTATTACATGTGTGTGTTTACTATGGAGTATTGTTTTATAAAAAGGGTCAATTTGGTTGCAGGTCCAAGCACTCAAGCTATATTGTTTGGGGTATTTCACTGCTAGACAATCTTGTATCTTTATATTATCAATGGAATGCAACAAAGATGAGGCTATCCGGGCCAGGGAACTGGCTGAGATGAAAATGAAAAACAATGACTTTGAGGGGGCTCAGAAAATTGCACTGAAGGCACAGAATCTTTACCCAGAACTTGAGAATATTACCCAGCTGCTTAGCATCTGTGATGTTCATTGTGCAGCAAAAAAAATGGTGTCTGGATCTGAAAAGGACTGGTATGGACTTCTTCAAGCTGCAAAGTTCTCTGATGAGATGACAATCAAGAAACAATATAGGCGGCTTGCTCTTTTTCTCCATCCTGATAAGAATCGATTTCCTGGTGCAGAGTCTGCTTTTAAGTTGATCTGTGAAGCAAATGCTGTGCTTTCAGACCCCCAAAAGAAGTTTTTATATGATCAGAAGATCAGGGTAATGGTTAGATCTGCTAAAGTAGTTCCTCCACATCATCACTTAAATAAAACTTCTCAGTTTAACGATCAATGTGGACCTGAGATCAAAGTTACCAATGGTTTTCGCAGTACGAATCCACATCAAACCACACAGTCGAGCTTTTCTGCCAGGCAGGAAGTGTTCTGCACAAGTTGCCCATTTTGTTGTTTTAAGTACCAATTAGATAGAAAACATGTGAACACAACATTGTGCTGCCCGAAATGCTTAAATAATTTTAGTGTTTTTGAAACTGGTGCTCAAGGTTCTCAGAACGGGATACCAACTTATGGTGGAAGTAAACAGGGTGTTCAAAATGGCATGGGATATTCGGCATCGCAAATGGCATCTCAGTGGTGTGCCAACAAGCAAACAGTTCGACCCCAACCAAGTTTTCGGACAGAAACTATTTTCAAAGATAAGGGGGTAGAAAGAGCTGCAAATGTCAATGGAGAATTGAAGGCCAAAAGAAGCGGAAAGGAAGATCGGACAGGCAGTGGTGATCGAAATAATAGGAAAGATGGCAACAGAAAGAACAAAAGGAAGGGAAGAAGAAGGGGTTCAGATTCTTCAGAATCTAGTGAGAGTTACGACACCTCCAGTGAATCTGACCTAGAAGATGTCAATGATGTTGCAACTGATCCAGATTCTGGACCTACTAATGTCCATTTTCCACGAAGATCATCTCGAAAAAGGCAGAATGTGTCCTACAATGAAGGTGCTGGTGATGATGATGTTGCTGTTCCTAGGTCTTGCAAGAGATCTAAAGGGAACAAGTTACCAGAAGATAATGGTTTGAATGGAGAATCTGTGAAGCATGAGAATCAAAATGGTTTACATGCTGATTCAGAATTTTCTGAGTCTGAGAGTAAAGAAACAGGATCTGATACTGACATAGAAGTCGAGACAAAGGAAAAAGGCGGTTGTACGCCAAACATTGGTGCTGATGCGGTTGAAACTGATATGGACTCTGACTGGGATGCAAATTCAGGTGATGATTCGGATAAGGATGAATTTGAATATGATGATCCAGAGTTCAGTGATTTTGATAAGGATCGTAATGCCAACTGTTTTGCTGTTGACCAGTATTGGGCTTGTTATGATTCAGTTGATGGCATGCCAAGATATTATGCAAAGGTGAAGAAGGTACAACTCTCTCCGTTTGAGTTGTCCGTCACGTGGTTAGAAGCTGATCCTGCAGATGACACTCAGAAGAAATGGATAGATGAAGATTTACCTGTTGGTTGTGGTGCTTTTAGGCTTGGCAAAGTTCAAAAAATGCCAAGTAGACTCATATTTTCTCAGCAAGTGCCCTGTGAGAAGGGTAAGAGAGGTTCTTTATACATATATCCTAGACAAGGGGAAGTTTGGGCTGTATTTAAGGACTGGGATTTGAGCTGGAGCTCCCAGCCTGCTAGGCATGGAAAGTACAAATATGAAATTGTTGAGGTGCTATCGGATTTTAATACTTTGTCTGGTGCAAGAGTTTGTTACTTAGATAAAGTTGAAGGATTTGTGAGCCTTTTCCAGAGAACTAGCCAGAGCACGACCGAATCTTTTATGATAAGGCCCGATGAAATGTACAGATTCTCACACTGTATTCGTTCTTACAAAATGACAGGCTCTGAAAGGGAAGGAGTGCCCGTTGGCTCTTTTGAACTTGATCCTTCAGCCTTACCTCTGAATCCAGATCACTTGTGCTACCCCGCCAAATCAAAGATGGGAACTGTTAACATGGAGCCAGGAGTTGATTATGCTCCACCAAAGTCTGGTAAAGGAAAAAGTCATGTTGTGGGATCTAATACGGAGCTGTTTGTGGATCTGGAGTCCTCTGATGGGTAGATTTAAGAAGTTCAGAGGTCCCCCCAGGAGAGATGAACTCCATCAGGAAATATAAATATTGGAATAGAAACCATGAGGCATTCACCTATTGATGAAAAGCAAGTTGTCTTGAATGATAGAGGACTATTAGTGATGTTGTTAGAGCTGCCTTGAGATCACAAGGATGAGAGCATACTTTTTTTGTTAGCTTCGCAGGTGAGATATGGAGTATCATTTTGAATCAGAATGTTGATAATGTAATTGAAATTATATTTTTTACCTACCTCTACTCTTTCCTGATTTTTGTAGTTGCTGTCTTCTGTTCTAAAGCAGAGTTCTTTATTCTCTGTTTATGTCTTCTTTTGAGATCTCTTCAATTAAATTAGCTTCAACCCTTATTCTCTGATTAATGTGTATTACACATTGCATTGTTTGCTGTTTTTTTGGAAGGTCTTAAGTGAGATAGGTTGTCTCATTGTATGGCTGAGCTCAATAGTGCTTTGCAAAGTAAATACACATTTGTTTTTTGTTAAAACGTCTTCTCATGTGATGGAGAAGGAAAAAAAAAAGGTTCCGCCTCAATATGAATAAGCTTTTTGTCACTAAATTGGGTATAAAATGACATTTTATGTTAAAATGGAAAGTTAATTTGATTTCCAAAAAAATTTTAAATTCAAAATTTCAAGAATTTAAGAAAATAAAACAATTTTATATGTAAAAATATTTTAAAGAATTATTGAATTTATAAGTTTGGAAAATTTGGAAAGATTAAATATTTTTTACGGTTTTATTTGAATCATCAAATTTATGAATTAATTTTAATTAAAAAAATTGGGAATTGTTGAAAATAAAGATGAAAGTTACAATTCTGAGTTGTGTTTCTACACAACCCAAATTGACACCTTGTTGGAGAGCGCCATACTTCCTCCGCCGCGAGTCTGCTGCCGTCTTCTCTCACTAGGCTATTGGTGTGCCCCCATTAAGAGGCTTGAAGAACCTAGTTTTTCCCATTTTCGATTCTTTCGAAATTAGGTAAGAACGTCACCTTTCTATCGTTAGATTGTTTCTTATGTATGAAATCGATGGAGGAAGAAAGGAACGAATGGTTCCTTCTTTTAAGGCTGGAGGAATTCATTTTTTTTCTTGTTTTGACGGTGAATTTAGCTTCCCGGAGATAAAACAGGACTGTAATACAAAAAATAAAATTTAAAATAATCCAACTTTGAAGTGGATTTGAGATTAGCCGACAAATAGGGCTTCGCGGTTGGGTCTTTTACTCTGCCTGATCTTGCTTAAATTGAATGACTCTGTCTCTCTCATTCATGGCTACTGTTTGAAGAAATTGATAGGAATAACTTGCATCCCAGCATGTGATATGATACTTAAATATAAGAGATTGAGTTTGTTTATATACAGATCAAAGGATATTTCAATGTGGATTGGAAAAGTGTAATTTTTTCTGGACCTTGTAATTGCTTGTTTGGTTTGAGTTCCCCTCTATTTACAAATTTATGGTGATGCTTGTTTGATCAAATTCATACTTCCATAGATGATACTTCAGTAAGTTTCTGGCTATATAGACGGAATGGCTCCTCCCAACATGAATACACATTCGTAGCTTGGTTTTGTTGAAGAATGGTGTGCTTGTAGAGTTTTAGGGTGGGAGTTTGAAGATACTGTTATCTTGTTTTTCCTTGACTCTTTTGGTGTTCTGTGTAGGTTGTGTTAGCATGTTGAGACTAGCTTGCCGCAAGTTATGTGCTCGTGTGGATGGAGGATGTGAAATCCGGTCATTATCACAGATATGCGGTTTCCACTCTGCTCAGGTGAGTTTGTAGCTTTTCATTCATCATTTTAGTCCATCTCTATTGCAAACCTATTCCATTTTGTTCAACTGGCTATCCTAAAACACTGAAGAATATCAATAGATATCGTTTCTAATCTTAGGAATTTATTCTTGCAGCCGTCTTTGGCGCCAAGAAGCTTTTTTGGTGTCGAAGATTTTCTAGATGACGATAGTAGCAGGCCATACACTTATCAAAAAGAAAAGAAGTCGAGAAATCCAAACAAGCACGTATCCTTCAAACAGCGTACCGTTGCTTACATGGAACCGTTTACCCTTGACGTGTTCATCTCAAAGCGGTTCGTCTCTGCTTCAATCACCCACAGAGTGACATGCAAGCAGGTTGCTGTTGCTGGTACAAACTCGAAAGATATCAAGGCTGCACTGAGATCACGATCCGACATACCTGCTTGTTTGGCAATAGGTCAGATTTTGGCCGATAGGGCGAGAGAAGCTGACGTGTATACAGCTTCTTATACCCCCAGGGAAAGGGATAAGTTTGAAGGGAAAATAAGGGCAGTTGTTCAGTCCCTTATTGACAATGGCATTGATGTCAAAATCTATCTTGATTGATCATTTTTTCAAGTCTTGGTTTTGTCAAAACTATTCTCAAAATTGTTAACAACGCTGTGATGAGTTTTTCATTGTGCACCATCATCGATGGCTCTCTCTAATTGTTGTTACTTACAAATTATTGTGGAATGTGGATTATCATATCTTCTTAGATAGTAATTTCACATTCATTTAGAAATGGATTAGTTTAAAGAAATGACGAAATCTTGATAGATATGAGTAGTACCGTGATACAATTTTCGATTTGAGAGATGAGTTCCCCTTTATAACTTCTATCCATATGCAAGACCAAAATAAGCACACTTGCATTTGATAAGATACAAAATTCAATATTTCGAGTGGAGAATCCATACATAAAAAAAATCCAAGAACAGAATGAAGGGCCCAAAATCTGCATCTAAAGTTATTCTAAAACGTTCAATAATAACGAGTTTCTTTAGCTTTCTCTTCTGCTTCCTACAAAAAAAAAAAACTAAAAACTTGCCCTTCTCTTCCTAAGATGAGCTCAAAACATCTCCACAAGCATATGCCTCCCCTCGTTCCTGTCCGAAACGCTAAACCTACACTACCTGCCTAAAGAGAGAGCAACTCTCTCTCTACCAACTTCTTGCGGAGCTCTGCAGCTTCATGGATCATGCCTGCAGCATGTATTCCTAGAATAATGGTGGGACAAAAGATGGGATCACATTTTTTTCTGCTTGAAATAAACAGTTTTACAACTTCAACAGCAGCATCCACTTCCTTCTTCTTGCATAACCTATGAATGATGAATCTATAACAGTTGTCTCTCACTCTCCGCCTGTTATACATCCCTATAACATTCAGCAGTTCCACGGCTTCCTCAACTTGATCAGCCCGACAGAAGCCCCAAATCAGGCATCGATATGTTACATCATCAGGACGAGGCCCATGCTCCAGCATATACTTGTACACCTCCATTGCCTTCTCCATCACTCCCTGCTTGGCCAATCCATCAACCACGATATTGTATGTGATAATGGTGGGAGAGCAATTTGTATTTCTCAAACGGTGAAGAATCTCAATAGCTTCGTCTATCATGGCCTCCTTACACAATGCACGAAGCAAGGTGTTATAAGTAACAATATCAGGAGAGCAGCCGTTTGAAACCATCTGATGAAAGTAGTCTATAGCACGATCAACCAGTCCCTCCTTGCACAGACCATTGATTATAATATTGTATGTTACAGATGTAGGAGGGCTCGAGCTTTCAATCATGTAGGAAAGCATCTCATCTACTTCGTCCCAACACCCATACATACAAAGAGAATGCAGCAGGGTATTGTACGTTATAGTGTTTGGTTCCATCCCACGTGAAAGAAAATTGCACACGACCAATGTAGTCTCTTCATAATTCCCCTGCTTACAAGTAAGATTGACAATGGAGTTATAGGTCACCATATCAGGATAACACCCCTCAACTGCCATATCCTCCATGATTTCCAGAGCCCGTGTCGCTCCAATTTTCTTACACACCAGCACAATGAGGATTGTGTAACTGATCACAAAAGGAGGGCAGCCCTTTCTGAGCTGGTCCTTCCAAAACTGGACAGCCTCGTCACACTTTCCCTGATCGAACATGGCTCGTATAATTGTGTTGAAAGTGATGGTATCAGGCGGGCAACCACTCAAGCTCATGCACTCTATCAAATCAATAGCAACTTTGAGATACTTTTTCCTACACAAACCACCAATTACCATATTATAGGTTATGATATCAGGAATCCCACCAGTCATAACGACCAACTGAAGAACCTTATAAGCCCTATCTGTTTGCTTAGCATTCACCAAACCTCTGATGATGTTTATGCAGGACTGAAAATCCGGAATCTGGTTTCTGCGCGTCATAACATCCACCAACTTCACTGCTTCGACTAATTTCCCACGGCTGCACAAACTCTGGAGGATTTCATTGTTGGTCTTCTCATCATTCTCAAGGAAGGAACCATCCGAGGCAAACTTTAACGAATACGAATACTTGCTCGGATGCATTTTGCCGTTGAATTTCCTCTCAGCTCCCATCCTGTTACCATTTGTTTTCATCTCTTGTTCGCTGCTGCGCCTATCAATGCAAACACCTGCTTGCTGCCCTCTGCACCACAAAGAAGGTGTGAATTTGGCACCATTTGTATCAGCCTGCCGCAGAGCACATTTAGTTGGAACTGTAGCCCTCGAATCCGAATTTATATCTGCTTGGTTGGAGAATGAGTTCAGCCTATGCGAATTATGAACCTCAATCAAAGATTTATGCGGAGCAATTGCATAAGCCATTGCTGTTCCTCAATTAATTGTAAACAGAACAAGCGTAAACGATCAATTTTTTGAGATGAATTCCAGTAATAACTCGACCTGCAGGAGGAATTTGAATTTGCATTCATACAATCAAACAAACTACTATCGACGAGTAGAGGAAAACATAAAAAAGTATCTAAATGCGTATACATTTTCTCTGTTGATTGTAACCGTGAAAACGATTTCATCTCATACCTTATTGATGGGGTACGAACTAAACAAGCCCAACAGCAGTGACGGCCCATCAGCCCAAAGCCCAAGGAAGAGTATGAGTTCGGCATTACCAAAGAGTTCGGAGGAGTTCGGCATTACCAAAGAGTTCGGCCTCAGCCTACAGCTCGGTAAAAGCCAACCAATCAAGCTCTGCTCTCAGGTCGGCATCAAGCTCTACTCTCAGATCGGCAACCAAAGCAGTTCGGTCTCAGTATTCGACCGAACAAGGAGTTAGTGGACCCATGCAGGATTTCCACAACTTCCAACACACCCACTACCACGTGGCGTCAACTCAGGCCACGATCTTAGGCCATGACCTACACGACCTCCACGACCTAGAGTGATGATGTAAGCCACGATCTTAGTTCAATGTATAAATAGAACTTAGATCTGATAGAAAAGGGTTAGAATCTCTCTAGAGAAATAATCATATAGCAAGTCTGTGTTGTAAGCTGTAATTCGCAGATCAAGCAATACAAACCTGCCCCCATTTCTCCCCGTGGACGTAGATTTACCTCAGTAAATCGAACCACGTAAAATTCTCTGTGTCGTAATTTATTTTTACGAGCATTTATCATCATCAAAAATTCGCGGAATCATCACTGGCGCCGTCTGTGGGAAACAGAGAACCAAATTTGTGATAAAGCGAATTTTTGACCGTTTTTTCAACCCAAAAAATGCATACCAGATCGCAGAGTACCCGTTTTCCTGCCCGTGAGAACCAGGAGGAAGCCAATCCATCCCATAGGTCTGGAAAACAGCCTAGGGATAAATCCACCACCAGTTCTCATGGCGAAGGAACAAGCCGCTCCAAAAGCCGTCACACCGAGTCTTCCCAGCAGCCCGATTTGAACGAGGCTGTCAAGCTGTTTTTGGCTGAAAAGCAGGAGGAATTCTTAACCTTCCTGCAGAGAAGCCAAAAGCAGCCGGAGGCGAAAACGGCGGATTCTCCCTCTCCCTCCATACGAGACAGTCACTACCGCAGTAGTATCATGTCTTCCAGAAGAAAGAATCCTCGGTACCGGAATCACAGGAGAACTCCATCTCCTCCATACCGAAGAAATGTCGGGTTCGCCATGTACGGAGCATTGAGGACTCCGTTCTCGGACGATATTACCCGAACTTCCCTACCACAGAACTACCGAACTCCGTCGATAACCTATGACGGACTCGTGGATCCTCATGATTTCTTGGGACGCTATCAATATAACATGGCGAACCAGGGTCTCAACGAGGTCCACATGTGCAAGCTGTTTCCCGAACTGCTTATCGGGAACGCCAGAAGGTGGTTCGATAGCCTCCCCAAAGGCAGCATTAGATCCTACCGAGATCTAATGGATGCTTTCCACAGGAGGTTCTTTCAGAAAGCGGAAGCCAGAAGCACTTCGGCTCAGCTGCTTTCTATACGTCAAGGTCGCGACGAAAAGATCAGCGATTTTATGACGAGATTCCACAAGGAATGCCTACAAGTAGATAATCTCAATGATCTACTTGTCATTTCGGCATTCCAAAATGGAATCCTGCCCGGAGCTCTCTACAGAAAGCTCGTGGAGTGCGGTCCGCAAACAGCTCAAGAGATGTGGGACATTGCGGACAAGTTTTCTCGTGCCGATGAGGCAGACCGTCGAAAACGGTCTTTAGACAGCTCATCTAGAGAAGACAAAAAGAAGCCCGGTCATAGCGATCAGAGGCATCCTCGCCGAACACCTTCTCCACTAAAGGAGAGATAGCGGTCATCCGAGGTGATCGAAAAAGAGCAAGTGTGTTCGCAGATTGCGCTTAAAAGTGCCGAGCAATCAGTTCGGCACCATCGAGCATAGCAATCACAGCAGCCGGAATCAGAGGCCGGCGAAATGACCGAAGTCACACCGGAGCCGAACTCGATGGTGTACGGCACTGAAGCCGTGATTCGGTTGAGATCGGCATATCCAGTCCCCGAACTCAATTTCTCCTCAGAAATGAATGGTGACGGACTGAGAGCCGAACTAGATCTTGCCGAAGAAAGAAGAGAATTGGCCTGCCTAAAAGCAGCCAAGTACAAGGAGCAAGTAGCCCGGTATTACAACCAAAGGGTGAAGAAGCTGCAATTTCAAGTGGGAGATCTCGTCTTGAGAAACAACGAAGTAAGCCGAGCAGAAAAGCTGGGCGAACTCGAACCCACATAGAAAGGTCCATATCGGGTGTCAGAAGTCCTCGGCAAAGGGTCTTACAAATTGACTCACGCGTCGGGAGCACAAGTACCCCGAACATGGTACGTTTCCAACCTCAAAAAGTTCCATTTGTAAGAGACAGTCCGGTCGGTCAGTCTTATGTGTTTTCTTTGTTTTTTACTTGTTCTTGTCTCTACGTGCGTTGTGTCTATGTGAGTGTCGTCTCTTACAAATAAAACTGAGGTATCTCGTTCTTCAAAGGCTGATCCCCTTTTTAGAACATACAAGCCAACGATTGTGTGTCAAAGCTTCTAAAGAGGATACAAGACCACAATTCAGCTTAAACAAGCAGTTCGTCTGAAACGAGCTGCAACAAGCCCACGATTGTGTGTCAAAGCTTCTAAAGAGGATACAAGACCACAATTCTGCTTAAGAATCAAGCACTTCGTCTGAAACGAACTGCAACAAAAGTCCGATTCTCGCGATAAAACTTGCCTGAATTAGGACAAGGGAAAGTCCAATCCACGCGATAAAACTCGCCGAATTAGGACGACCAAGTTCGGTCAAAGCAGTTTACCTCATAAGACCGAGGACGACCATGTCTAGTCAAAGAGGTTTACTGCATAAGACCACTTCGGTTAACTGGGAAAGTCCGATCCACGCGATAAAACTCGCCGAATTAGGACGACCAAGTTCGGTCAAAGCAGTTTACCTCATAAGACCGAGGACGACCATGTCTAGTCAAAGAGGTTTACTGCATAAGACCACTTCGGTTAACTGGGAAAGTCCGATCCACGCGATAAAACTCGCCGAATTAGGACAAGGGAAAGTTCGATCCCGGCGACGAAAATCGCCAAATTAGAACACAAAGACAAGTCCGGTCAAAGATGTTTATTTCATCAGACCAAAGACGAGTCCGGTCAAAGATGTTTATTTCATCAGACCAAAGACGAGTCCGGTCAAAGATGTTTATTTCATCAGACCAAAGACAAGTCCGGTCAAAGATGTTTATTTCATCAGACCAAAGACAAGTCCGGTCAAAGAAGTTTACTTCATAAGACCGAGGACAAGTACGATGAAATTTTTTCGCTAAGCTGTAAATACACAGTGTTAGAAGCGAAAACAAAAACAAAATTTCATTTTCAAATCTTGTTCGGCACACAACTCCGCTACCCTACAAGATGGCGTTACGCTATTACAAAGGACTATTCTACTGTCCAGGGTTGCTAAAGTTGAGCCATCTATTCACAAAATCCTCGTGAAGCTGAGTTCGGGCGTTCCAGGCAGCTGCAGAATAAGCAGGTCGACGAGATGCTCTAATCGACCTGCCACCTCTTCTCTGAGCCCGGGAAGCCCTAGCACCTCGGCGGCGAAGAGTCTCTTCACGAAGCATTTGTTGATCTTGCTCACTCATAATCACAGCTCCTCTACGAACTTCAGCCTGTTCTCGTCTTGACGTTTCCGGCTGTTCCAGAGTTCGTTGCTGACTTGGAGTACGGTTTTGAGCAAGTGAATCAAAGGTTTGATCTGGAGTGCGAGCATCTGTTGGCACGATATGCCGAAGGAATCTTTCTATGGAGGGGCGCCGAGAAAGAACAATGTTGTACCGAGAAGCCCAGCGCCGCAATGATGTCACGACTTGTTGGCAAGCCGAGCTCTCCAGCGCATTGTTCCTCCGGAGTACATTATATTCCTCCCACAGTTCGTCAACTCGACTCTGAACATCTGATATGGTCATTCCCCCGCGCACACGGATGTAATCCTCGTACGCAGTCCTCTCAGCAATGGTCGTATTCAGCTCGGCCTCCAGATCATTCTTATCGGACTCTATGTCCTTATTATCGGCATCCAGCTTCACCAAACGAGCCAGAAGCTCGTCATTCTTCGTCTGATCGGCTATAGCTCTTTTCTCAGCTTCGTCTAAAGCCGAAGAGTACAGCCGCTTCCAGTGAAGTACCTCCAGCTCCTTGAGAGTTAAGAATACAAAGCAGCTACGTCAGTTCGGCATTTCAGCTTACCGAGCAGGTAGTAAACCACAACAGGAGTAAGAGAGTACGAAAGGCTATACGAAGACACGAGCAGAAAGAAGAATTTTTTCATTCATAAGAAAAAAAAATTTTTCTATACAAGGAGGGCTTCAAGGCCATTTTACATAAAGGAAGAAACTAAACTAAGAGAAGGGAGACGAAATCATACTTCGCTAGCTTCGTCTCCTCCTTCTCGGTGAGGTTCAGCTTCCTTCTCTGCTTCAGCTTCAGCCTCTGCCTCCTTGCTCTCCCCAGCCTGCTCGGCGCCACCGTAGCCGATCTGCTGCGTCTCCTGATCGGCTTCCTTCTCCGGATGCCCGGCTCGCTCGACTTCGGCCTCCCGCTCCAGCGGCTCGGCCTCACCCTCTCCGTTGTAAGTCGAAGCGGGTGAAACGGGTCCCACGGAGGCAAAGATAGCCTCCAGGTTCTCGTCCCGATCAGCTCGACAACTCCGGACTCTGTCTGCAGAAAGCAGGACCGAAGATGAAGCGAGCTCCTCAAGGAGCGGCAGATTCTGAAGCCGAGCTGCTATCTCTCGGCTGTACAGAGGCAGCACGACGTCGGCCCCCTGCTCGCCCTTATCGGCAATTAGCCTTACCAGGCTACCGACAAAGGCCGAGAACTGGCTGCTCAAAAAGAGTTTCTCCGTGTAAACACGGAGAGCCTCCCCTTGGGCAACCACGGCAGCAGCATCGCTCCGCTTCGCCTGCTCTCGCTGGATGACGAGCTGGTTTTTGGCAAACTGAGCTTCATCCTGGGCCGAAATCCTAGCAGCTCTGGCTTTCTCAAAGTTTGCCTCGGCCTGCTCGGCCCGGTGACAAGCAGCCGCCAATTTCCTCTGCATCTCAGCATAGTCATTGGACGCTTTGGAGAGTTCGACGGCGACGAGCTTGGAGAGCATATCGTTCCTCTGAAAATGGATAAGAAAAAAAGTCAGCAGAGGGCACCAAAAATACAGGACAGAAGCCAAGCCAAAGAATCAAGGAGACAATTCACCTCGGCGAAGTCCGTGGGCCATAAAAATGGCTCACAGATATGCTCCGAAGGAGGCGCCAAGACCACGTCTTTCTCTGGCGCTCTCGGGGGCTTCTGGGTCTTCCCCTTCCTACTTGCCGAAGTCGACTCCGGCTTCTTTGGACCCGAAGAGGTCTTTTGCCTCTTCGGATTCTTCTCGGCATCAGGCGCCGAGCTGGTAGCCTTCTCTTTCTCCGGCTCCTCAAGCTCGGAGGACTTTCGGATAGCCTTATTCAGCATGAACACTGCCAAAAAGCAAGAAAACAAGGTTAGTTTTCTTCGTTAAAGCAGTAGAGCGTAAAGATAAAGAGAAATCCTCACCCTCGGCCTCTTCGTCCGAAGACGAGATATTGAACACGAGGTCGCCCTTGACGAGCTCAGTTTCCGAATACTGTTTCCTAATCATAGGAATCTTATTGAGCTCGCCCTCGAGCTCGGCCAACGGTTCTAACCGAGGATGGGGAATCACGGACTTCGGCCTTCTCCAAGGAAAGCCCGGAGCCGAAGTCCTATTATAAAAAAAGAAACGGTTTTGCCATTTCGGCCACTTGGTTCGGCAGAAGGCCCTAAAAGGCTGTAAGGGGATCAAGTAGAACCAAGATCCCTTCCTTTTAAACTGGAAAAAATTAAGGATTGCCCTCAGAGACAGATCCTTATCTAGCCTACGCAGTTCGGCAGCAAAAGCCGATAAGTGCCTCCAAGAGTTCGGAGTCACCTGACCTAAAGGGAGTTGAAAAAAATCAAGAAGCTCTACAAAAGGTGGGGGAAGAGGAAAACGAAGCCCGCATTCTAAGCAGGCTTCGTAAACGGTGGCATAACCCTCCGGCGGGTCGTTAGCCCTATGATCATCGTCGGGAACCACCGCCTTCCCCCCAGGTAAAAAATATTTCTCGTGAAGGGATATCACAGTATCCTTACTCAAGATACTGTGAAAATACTCTACGGTCTTCTCCCCGGATTCTTTCCGGCTAGAAGACCCCTTATCCCCTTTCCTACCGCTACCCGACACCGAAGAAGAAGAAGAAGACATTTTTCTTACTTTTTGAAAGTGAAGAAAGTCTGAAGAAGCTCTTGAAAGCGGAAGAAAATTTCTCGAGAAAGAGAGAGTATAGAAGACGCAACAGCAAAGGTGTTCAAATGAGGAAGAAAGAGCATATTTATCAGATTCGGCGAAGATTTCAAAATCGTCGCACCGTTTCGAATCCCACCTTTTCAGGATTCAACGGCCGGATTTTACTGTCGCATTTAATGCAGTCACATGCAAGGCACGTCCCCTGACGTCAGCCTCCCCCGTACCTTTATCCAGAATGCCGAAGTGACTCGCTTCGCCGAAGTGATTCACTTCGTCTTTCGGGGGGGGTAGTGATGGGGTACGAACTAAACAAGCCCAACAGCAGTGACGGCCCATCAGCCCAAAGCCCAAGGAAGAGTATGAGTTCGGCATTACCAAAGAGTTCGGAGGAGTTCGGCATTACCAAAGAGTTCGGCCTCAGCCTACAGCTCGGTAAAAGCCAACCAATCAAGCTCTGCTCTCAGGTCGGCATCAAGCTCTACTCTCAGATCGGCAACCAAAGCAGTTCGGTCTCAGTATTCGACCGAACAAGGAGTTAGTGGACCCATGCAGGATTTCCACAACTTCCAACACACCCACTACCACGTGGCGTCAACTCAGGCCACGATCTTAGGCCATGACCTACACGACCTCCACGACCTAGAGTGATGATGTAAGCCACGATCTTAGTTCAATGTATAAATAGAACTTAGATCTGATAGAAAAGGGTTAGAATCTCTCTAGAGAAATAATCATATAGCAAGTCTGTGTTGTAAGCTGTAATTCGCAGATCAAGCAATACAAACCTGCCCCCATTTCTCCCCGTGGACGTAGATTTACCTCAGTAAATCGAACCACGTAAAATTCTCTGTGTCGTAATTTATTTTTACGAGCATTTATCATCATCAAAAATTCGCGGAATCATCACTTATGAACGAGAAATCTGCTTGCGGCGGCGCGCTGTAGCTGCTCTTGTGAACTCCGCCCTCAGTTGAAATGGGACTGGACTTTCCTCAGCCTCAAATTTTCTCTCACTACTATCTGTCTATCTGTCTCTTCATTCGATTTTGCTTTATCGGAGTTTGGAAGGCCGGCGTAGTTGATTTCAAATCGGAAGGGCTTATTTTGGAGATTTATGCTGCTGGAGTTTTGTTTAAATCAGCTTATGTTAATTTCTAATCAGTCCCTATAAATAAACGTTTGTAACAAATGACACGTAAGTTTATATGAATTACAGATTTGGTTATATTCCATTTACAAAATTTTGTCAATACCTTTAACATGCTCGAATACGAAACCCAACTTAGTTGAGATAAGATTTTTTTCTCCATCTAATAAATTGTAGGTTCTAATAATCATTATAAGGGACAGTGATAAAATGCAAACTTTATGCATTGTATAAACTTCAAACTATGATCTGGACTGTTTGAAAATGTCAACAGATAATAAATTAACAACAACAAAAAATGTTAACACATTGTCAACACAACATCAACCGTTGACATTTTTTGTTGATGTTATTTTGTCATCTTTTGATATTTTCTAACGATCCAAGTTATAATTTAGAGTTTACATTTGATTATATCCCTATAGAATAATTATTGGCCATCTTTTAAGGAAAGAAAAACAATAATGAGAACATAGTAATGAAGATACTGATTTGTTCAACGATATGTAATTTCTTAGTTATTTTAAAAAATCCAAAAAAAATTGTGTGCTTTTTAATTTGAATTTAAGAATTTTTCATTAAAATAAGTATGTAGGAGTAATTTTGGAGATCCTTCATCCACTATTTTCTTATTTGATCAGTTGTAATGTTGAAGAGAAAGAAACAAGTTACTCTTCCAATCCACTCAAAATTTGGATACGAAACTTTACAAGAGTTCATTAAATATGTAGGACTTAGGAGATGTCAGTTCCCAAAGATATCCTATTCACTATATATAATGCCATATCACTACATGTGAAATACGTAAGGAAACTGTGTGTAGTATTTGGTGCTACAAGGCGGCAGTGGTTTGGCACACAAGCACAGATTGTGAGCATATACAGCTGCAGGGAACATGTTATAAGGCCTTCCTTGTGGTATCTCCCCACACAACCTATTCACCCTGAAGCTCCCATGCTTCAGCTCTTCCATCCCCAGCAAGCTCTCGGGGATTCTCCCCGTGACCTTGTTCATCGACACGTTCAGCCACCTCAACTTCTCCAGCAACCCCAAGCTCCTCGGGATTCGTCCTGATATTCGGTTTCTTGAAATGTCAAGGCTTTCCAGCTTAGCCAGGTCTGATAACTCTAATGTGGTTAAAAATTCTGGATTTGTGAAATTTGGAAGTGCTCCATTGATCTTGCAGCCTGCAAGGTGAACATTGTACAGTGGTCTCGTCGTGATCCAGTCAGGAACGGTTTGTAAGTTGAGATCTGATGATTGGGCGAATTTTTGATGGTAACAAATGCGGGTAAAAGAAAATATAGATCACGACACAAGGAATTACGTGGTTCGATTTACTGAGGTAAATCTACGTCCACGGGAAGAACGGAGGGCAAGATTGTATTGCTTGATCTGGTTTACAGCTTACAAATACAGACTTGCTATATGATCTTTTTCGTCTAGAGAGTTTTTCCCTTTTTTTGTCTATCTGATCTAAGTTCTATTTATACATTGAACTAAGATCGTGGCTTGCATCACCACTAACTAGGTCGTGGCTTACATCACCACTAACTAGGTTGTGGATGTCGTGGAGGTCATGAGATCCTGCATGGGTCCACTATCTCTTTGTTTGGTCCGCTATCCTGCATGAGATCCTGCATGAGTTGACACCACTAAATAGATCGTGTAGTGGAGGTCGTGGAGGTTCTGCATGAGTCCACTATCTCCCAGTTCGGTCGAATACTGAGACCGAACTGCTGAACTATTGCCGAGCAGCTTTTGCCGATCTGAGAGTAGAGCTTGATTGGTCGGCTTTTACCGAGCTGTAGGCTGGGGCCGAACTCTTTGGTAATGCCGAACTGATACTCTTCCTTGGGCTTTGGGCTGATGGGCCGTCACTGCTATTGGGCTTGTTTAGTACGTACCCCATCACTACCCCCCCCCGAAAAGCGAAGTGAATCACTTCGGCGAAGCGAGTCACTTCGGCATTCTGGATAAAGGTACGGGGGAGGCTGACGTTAGGGGACGTGCCTTGCGCGTGACTGCATTAAATGCGACAGTAAAATCCGGCCGTTGAATCCTGAAAAGGTGGGATTCGAAACGGTGCGATGATTTTGAAATCTTCTCCGAATCTGATAAATACGTCCTTTCTTCATCATTTGAACACTTTTGCTATTGCTTCTTCTGCATTCTCTTTCTTTTGCGTAAAAATTTCCTTCCGCTTTCAAGAATTTCTTCAGAATTTCTTCAGACTTTCAAAGAGTAAGAACTATGTCTTCTTCTTCTTCTTCTGAGTCAGGTAGCGGTAGGAAAGGGGATAAGGGGTCTTCTATCCGGAAAGAATCCGGGGAGAAGACCGTAGAGTATTTTCACAGCATCTTGAGTAAGGATACTGTGATATCCCTACACGAAAAATATTTTTTTCCTGGGGGGAAGGTTGCGATTCCCGACGACCTTCATAGGGCTGACTCGCCGCCGGAGGGTTACGCCACCGTTTACGAAGCCTGCTTAGAATGCGGGCTTCGTTTCCCTCTTCCCCCACCTTTTGTAGAGCTTCTTGATTTTTTCCAACTCCCTTTAGGTCAGGTGACTCCGAATTCTTGGAGGCACTTATCGGCCTTTGCTGCCGAACTGCGTAGGCTAGATAAGGATCTGTCTCTGAGGGCAATCCTTAATTTCTTCCAGTTTAAGAGGAAGGGATCTTGGTTTTACCTGATCCCTTTACAGCCCTTTAGAGCCTTTTGTAAAACCAAATGGCCGAAATGGCAAAATCGTTTCTTTTTTTATAATAGGACAGCGGCTCCGGGCTTTCCCTGGAGAGGGCCGAAGTCTGTGATTCCTCATCCTCGGTTAGAACCGTTGGACGAGCTCGAGGGCGAGCTCAATAAGATTCCTATGATTAGGAAGCAGTACCTGGAGTCTGAGCTCGTCAAGGGCGACTTCGTGTTCGACTCCTCGTCTTCGGACGAAGAGACTGAGGGTGAGGATTTCTTTTTTATGCATTACTGCCTTGACGACGAAAACTAACCTTGTTTTCTTGCTTTTTGGCAGTGAACTTGCTAAACAAGCTCGGTCGCAAATCCTCCGAATCTAAGGAACCGGAGAGGCCGAAAACCACCAGCTCGGCGTCTGATGCCGAGAAGAATCCGAAGAGGCAAAAGACCTCTTCGGATCCAAAGAAGCCGGAGTCGACTTCGGCAAGGGGGAAGGGGAGGATTCAGAAACCCCCAAGAGCGCCAGAGAAAGACGTGGTCTTGGCGCCTCCTTCGGAACATATCTGTGAGCCCTTTTTATGGCCCACGGACTTCGCCGAGGTGAATTCTCTTCTTGATTTTCTGGCCTTGCTTTTTTTCCCGTATTTTTGTGGCCCCTCGGTTGACTTTTTCCTTTTTCCATTTTCAGAGGAACGATATGCTCTCCAAGCTCGTCGCCGTTGAACTCTCCAAAGCGTCCAACGATTATGCTGAGATGCAGAGGAAGTTGGCGGCTGCTCGTCACCAGGCCGAACAGGCTAAGGCAGACTTTGAGAAGGCCAGAGCTGCTAGGATCTCGGCCCAGGATGAAGCCCAGTTTGCCAAGAACAAGCTCGTCATCCAGCGAGAGCAGACGAAACGGAGGGATGCTGCCGCCGTGGTTGCCCAAGGGGAGGTTCTCCGTGCTTTCGCGGAGAAACTCTTTCTGAGCAATCAATTTTCGGCCTTTGTCGGTGATCTGCTGAAACTGATGACCGATAATGCCGAGCAGGGGCCCGAAGTCGTCCTGCCGCTGTACGGCCGAGAGATAGCAGCTCGTCTCCAGAGTCTGCCGCTCCTTGAGGAGCTTGCTTCGTCCTCGGTTCTGCTTTCTGCTGACCGAGTTCGTAGTTGCCGAGCTGACAGGGACGAGAATATGGAGGCTATCTTTACCTCCTTAGGGCCAGTTTCACCCGCTCCAATTTTCCACGGAGAGGGTGAGACCGAGCAGCTTGATCAGCAGACCGGAGACAGGCAGGCCGAGCAAGAGGTGCTGCTGATCGGTGATGGGGGCACCGAGCAGGCTGGGGGGAGCAAGGAGGCCGAGGCTGAAGCTGAGGCAGACAAGGAGAAGGAAGCTGAACCTCACCGAGGAGCCGGAGACGAAGCTGGCGGAGTATGATTTCGTCTCCCTTCTCTTAGTTTAGTTTCTTCCTTCTTGTAAAATGGCCTTGAAGCCCTCCTTGTGTAAAAATTTTTTTTCTTATGAATGAAAAAATTCTTCTTTCTACACTTGTGTCTTCGTATAGCTTTTCGTACTCTCTTTTACTCCTGTTGTGGTTTACTACCTGCTCAGTAAACTGAAATGCCGAACTGACATAGCTGCTTTGTATTCTTAACTCTTAAGGAGCTGGAGGTACTTCACTGGAAGCGGCTGTACTCTTCCGCTTTAGACGAAGCTGAGAAAAAAGCCATAGCTGACCAGATGAAGAATGACGAACTCTTGGCTTGTTTAGTGAAGCTGGAGGCCGACAATAAGGACTTAGAGTCCGAAAAGAAAGATCTGGAGGCCGAGCTGAATACTGCCGTCGCTGAGAGGACTGCGTATGAAGATTTCATCTGCGGACGCGGGGGAATGAGCATATCTGAAGTTCAGAATCAAGTTGATGAACTGTGGGAGGAGCTTCATGTACTCCGGAGGAACAATGCGCTGGAGAGCTCGGCTTGCCAACAAGTTGTGAAATCATTGCGGCGCTGGGCTTCTCGGTACGACATCGTTCTTTCCCGGCGTCCTTCAATCGAGAGATTCCTTAGGCATTTCCCGCCAACAGATGCTCACACTCCAGCTCAAACCTCTGATCCACTTGCTCAAAATCCTACTCCAAATCAGCAACGAACTCAGGAGCAACCGGAAACGTCAAGACGAGAACGGACTCAGGAGCAACCGGAAACGTCAAGACAAGGACGGACTGAAGTTCGTAGAGGAGCTGTGATTATGAGTGAGCAAGATCAACAAATGCTTCGTGAAGAGACTCTTCGCCGCCGAGGTGCCAGAACTTCCCGGACTCAAGGAAGAGGCGGTAGGTCGATCAGAGCATCTCGTCGACCTGCTTATTCTTCAGCTGCCTGGAACGCCCGAACTCGGCTTCACGAGGATTTTTTGAATAGGTGGCTCAACTTTAGCAACCGTGGACAGTAGAATAGTCCTTTGTAATAGCGTAACGCCTTCTCGTAGGGCAGCGGAGTTGTATGCCGAACAAGTTTTAATAAATGAAATCTTCATTTCGCTTCTATCACTGCGTATTTACAGCTCAGCGAAAAAATTTCATCGTGCTCGTCCTCGGTCTTATGAAGTAAACTTCTTTGACCGGACTCGTCTTTGGTCTTATGAAGTAAATTTCTTTGACCGGACTAAGCTTGTGTCCTAATTTGGCGAGTTTTATCGCTCGGATCGGACTTTCCCTTGTCCTAATTTGGGGATCGGACTTTCCCTTGTCCTAATTCGGCGAGTTTTATCGCGTGGATCGGACTTTCCCTTGTCCTAATTCGGCGAGTTTTATCGCGTGGATCGGACTTTCCCTTTGTTGCAGTTCGTTTCAGACGAACTGCTTGTTTCTTAAGCTGAATTGTGGTCTTGTATCCTCCTTAGAAGCTTGGACTCACAATCGTTGGCTTATACATGTTCTAAAAAGGGGATCAGCCTTCGAAGAACAAGATACCTCAGTAACATTTGTAAGAGACGACAGGCACATAGACAGACAAAACGCACATAGACAAAAAAAAAAGACGAAAAACAAGTAAAAAACAAAGAAAGCACATACCCCTAGGACCGAACCAGACACAAGACTGACTGACCGGACTGTCTCTTACAAATGGAACTTCTTGAGGTTGGAAATGTGCCATGTTCGGGGTACTTGTTCTCCTGACACGTGAGTCAATTTGTAAGACCCTTTGCCGAGGACTTCTGACACCCGATATGGACCTTCCCATGTGGGTTCGAGTTTGCCCAGCTTTTCTGCTCGGCTTACTTCGTTGTTTCTCAAGACGAGATCTCCCACTTGAAATTGCAGCTTTTTCACCCTTTGGTTATAATACCGGGCTACTTGCTCCTTGTACTTGGCTGCTTTTATGCAGGCCAATTCTCTTCTTTCTTCGGCCAGATCTAGTTCGGCTCTCAGTCCGTCATCATTCATTTCTGAGGAGAAATTTAGAGTTCGGGGACTGGGTACGCCGATCTCAACCGGAATCACGGCTTCAGTGCCGTACACCAGACTGTACGGAGTTTCACCGTTGGAGGTTTTGGGTGTAGTTCGGTAGGACCATAGGACTTGAGGGAGATTTTCTACCCATTGTCCTTTGGCTTGTTCTAACCGAGCTTTTATCCCTTTCACTAAGATACGGTTTGTTACCTCCGTTTGTCCGTTTGCTTGTGGGTGGGAGACCGAAGTGAACCGCTGTTGAATATTCAGCTCTTGGCACCAATTCTTGAATGTCTTGTCGGTGAACTGAGTCCCATTATCCGAAATGAGGATGTGGGGTATGCCAAATCGGCACACTATGTTCTTCCAGACGAAATCCAATGCCTTCGAGCTCGTTATCGTAGCTAATGGTTCAGCCTCCACCCACTTCGTGAAGTAATCCACGGCAACGATAAGGAATTTCATTTGCCGAGGAGCTTGTGGTAGTGGTCCTACTATGTCTATGCCCCATTGCATAAAAGGCCAAGGGCTTTGCATAGCACATAGATCGGTCTGCGGCATCCTTGGGATATTTGCATGGATTTGGCACTTCGTACATGTCTTGACGAGCTGCACTGCTTCTTGTACCAAAGTTGGCCAATAATATCCCCATCTCAGAACTTTTTTAGCTAAAGCTCTAGCTCCGATGTGGCTACCACAAGATCCTTCATGAACTTCTCTAAGGATGTAGTCCGTCTCTTCTGGTCCTACACATCGCAATAACGGTTGAAGGTAGGACTTTCTGTATAGGACTCCTTCATGAAGTTCATACCGAAGTGCTCGGCATGTGATTTTCCGAGCTTCTCTGTTATCTTCGGGCAGTTGTCCTTGATCTAGATACTGTAAGATCGGCGTCATCCAGTTCGGCGAGCTGGTTACTGAATGTACCTCAGCTTCATCAATGCGTCGGTGTAGTAATTCCTCCACCTTTGAGCTCGGATATGAGGCCAACTTACTTAAAGTATCTGCTCGGCTGTTTTTCCGCTCTGGGAATGCGGATTATCCGAAAATAAGAGAAACTTCGGCTAATGCTTTGCGCTTTGTCCAAGTATTTTTTCATCCTCTCATCTCGGGCCTTCACTTGTACCCAGCATGTGATTCACTATGACTTGTGAATCACAATGGATTTTGAGAGATTTGACAAATAGACTTTGCGCTAAGTGAAGTCCGGCAAGGAGGGCTTCGTATTCGGCTTCGTTATTAGTAGTTGGGAATAAGAACCGAAGTGAATAAGTTACCTCGTGTCCGTCGGGAGCGATAAGTAGAATACCAGCTCCACTTCCCGTTTTATTCGAAGCTCCATCTACGAATCCGCTCCAGCAATCCGGCGGCTCTACTTCGGATTCCAGGGGCTGTGCTAGTTCGGTATTGGCAGAATTTTTCTGTTCGGCAATGACAGGGATTACTTGATCGAACTTTGCCTCTGTAAGAAAATCTGCCAAGGCTTGTCCCTTGATGGCTTTCCGAGGTAGGTATTCGATTGAGTGTTCTCCCAACTCTATGGCCCATTTGGCGATTCTGCCTGATGCTTCTGGCTTGGTCAAAACTTGCCGAAGTGGCAGATCGGTTAAGACGCATACCTTGTGAGCATAGAAGTATGGCCGCAGTCTCCTTGCTGCATTTACTAACGCCAGAGCAATTTTTTCCAGAGGTTGATACCTTGTTTCTGGACCTCTTAATGCTCGGCTTGTAAAGTAGATGGGAAGCTGCTTTAGGCCTTCTTCTCGTACAAGCACCGCGCTAATGGTTTGATCTGATGCCGCTAAGTATAAGAATATCACTTCGGCATCTGTTGGAGCAGAGAGAATTGGAAGCTTGGCTAAATAACTTTTGAGCTCGTCAAAAGCCTTTTTCTGCTCGGCTCCCCACTCAAACTTTGGTGCCTTTTTTCAACACTTTGAAGAACGGCAGTTGCTTTTCGGCTGCTTGGGAAAGGAATCTATTCAGTGCGGCTAGACATCCAGTTAGCCTTTGCACATCATGTATGGACTTCGGCATCGCCATGTTCTGAACAACTTGAACTTTTGAGGGATTTGCCTTGAGTCCGTCCTTTGAAACCCAACAACCCAGAAACTTTCCCGAATCTACCAAAAAGGTACATTTTTGGGGATTGAGTTTGAGGTTGGCTTTTTTGAGCACGTCGAGGGTGGATTTGAGGTTGTCTTCGTACTCCGAAGTGCTTCTGCTTTTGACGACTATGTCGTCAACATACACTTCAACCTCTTTTCCGATCAAATGCCGAAAAAGCTTATCTACCATCCTTTGATATGTGGCTCCGGCATTCTTTAAACCGAATGGCATCTTTTTATAAGCAAAGATGCCGAAGTCAGTAATGAAAGCCGTTTTTGAAGCATCATTCTCATCCATTAAAACTTGGTGGTAGCCTTGTATAAATTAAGAAAACAGAAATTTCGAAGCCGATCAAAGCTTCTACTTTTTATCTATGTTCGGAAGGGGATAGCAATCTTTAGGACAGTGCTTGTTTAGATCGGTAAAATCTATGCACATCCGCCATCCTCCTTCTTTTTTCTTGATCATCACAGGATTGGCCACCCAAGAAGGATATTTCACCTCGAATAATACATCCGCTTTCAATAATTGGCGGACTTCGTCATGGATGACTTGATTCTTTCTGCCGCAAAGAGTCTTTGCTTCTGTTTTATAGGCCGGACTGAAGGATCAATATTTAACCGATGAGTGATTACCCTCAGGGGGCACTCCGGTCATGTCCAACGGAGACCATGCAAAGACATCTTTGTACTCCTTGAGGAGCTGGATGGTCTTTTCTCGGAGTAGAGGCGTTCCCGCGAAACCGATCTTGACCGTTCTGGAGGGATCATCTTCGTATAACTGAACGGTCATTGAGTTCGACTCTGGTGTGACTTCGGTCATTTCGCTTGCCTCTGACTCCGGCTGCTGTGATTGCTATGCTTGATGATGCCGATCTGATGCTCGGCACTTTTAAGCGCAATCTGCAGACACTCTTTTGCTCTCTTTTGATCACCTCGGATGACCGCTATCCCACCTTTAGTGGGAATCTTGATGGTGAGGTGATAAGTAGAGCAAACGGCCCGAACTGCGTTGAGCCAGTCTCTTCCCAAGATGATGTTGTACGGGGACCGAGCTTTTACCACAAAGAACTCGATCATCGTACTGGAGCTTGTAGGCGCTTTTTCCCACCGTGATCGGAAGGCTGATAATACCTTCAGGGCGGGTGTCCTCCTGGGCGAAACTTTTCAGAGGAAGTGGAGCCGGACTGAGCCGAGCTGGATCTCACTTCTAGTTTATCGAAACATTCTTTAAAAAGAATGCTGACTGACGCTCCGGTATCCACAAACACTCTGTGGATCAGTTTGTTGCCACTGCCGGCTTGGATGACAATAGCGTCTTGATGAGGAGAGAATGGCCGGGACGGGATCTGCATCTGAAAATGTAATCACTTCGTCCTGCTTCAGCGTTTTATGCGTTGGCTCCTCTCGATTGAAGCCTCTGCGCTCTGACTTCAGGGACGATTTAGTCTTCCCGGCAGGGAGAGCATCAATAGTCAGGATTACTCCATCATATTGCAGCTCGTCATCGTCTTCGGGGTCCTGTTGCTTTTTCAGATCCTGAGGAGCGCAGTTCGCACCTCTCTGCTTTTTGTTCTTTTTCGGCTGCTTGCTTTGGTATTTTTTAACGTCCCTGCTTTCACAAGAGCATCAATACCTGCAGCCAAATGTCGGCACTCCTCGGTATCGTGACCGTGGTCTTGATGGAAGGAGCAATATTGATCCTGAGGTCGACGCGCGGCCGATTTCGTCATCCGCTTTGGTTTTTCGAACATATCGGAATGCAGTTCGAAAATTTCCGCTCTCGACTTGTTCAATGGTACGAACTGAGCGGGCGGCTTCTCAGGATTGAGACGTGGCCCCAATCGGTCTTGCACCGGAGTCCTTTGAATCCTTTCAAAAGGAGTTCGGCGAGGATGTCCCTGATCGCCAAAAGGAGTTCGGCGAGGATGTCCCTGATCGCTATGATCGGGCTTCCTCCTGTCTCCTCGGGATGAGCTGTCTAAAGACCGTTTGCGACGGTCTGCCTCATCGGCACGGGAGAACTGGTCCGCAATGTCCCACATCTCTTGAGCTGTTTGCGGACTGCATTCCACGAGCTTTCTGTAGAGAGCTCCGAGGAGGATTTCCATTTTGGAATGCCGAATGACAAGTAGATCATTGAGATCATCTACTTGTAGGCATTCCTTGTGGAATCTCGTCATAAAGTCGCTGATTCTTTTCGTCGCGACCTTGACGTATAGAAAGCAGCTGAGCCGAAGTGATTCGCGGGCTTCCGCTTTCTGAAAGAACCTCCTGTGGAAAGCATCCATTAGATCTCGGTAAGATCTAATGCTGCCTTGGGGGAGGGCTATCGAACCACCTTCTTGCGTTCCCGATAAGCAGCTCGGGAAACAGCTTGCACATATGGACCTCATTGAGACCCTGGTTCGCCATGTTATACTGATAGCGTCCCAGGAAGTCATGAGGATTCACTAACCCGTCATAAGTCATCGACGGAGTTCGGTAGTTCTGTGGCAAGGGAGTTCGGGTGATATCGTCCGAGAACGGAGTCTTCAATGCTCCGTACATGGCGAACCCGACATCTCTTCGGTATGGAGGAGATGGAGTTCTCCTGTGATTCCGGTACCGAGGAGGAACAGGAACATGTCGGGGTTGAGGATTCTTCTTCCTGGAAGACACGGCACTACTGCGGTAGTGACTTTCATGTCTGGATGAGGAGGGAGAATCCACCGTTTTCGTCTCCGGCTTTTGGCCTTTTGCAGGAAAATTAAGAACTCTTCCTGCTTCTCGGCCAAAAACAACTTGACAGCCTCGTTCAAATCGGGCTGCTGGGAAGACTCGGTGCGATGAGTCTTTGAGCGGCTTGTTCCTTCTCCGTGAGAACTGGAAGTAGATTTCTCCCCGAGGCTGTTTTCCAGACCTGCGGCTGGACTAGCTTCCTCATGGTTATCACGAACGGTATTATGGGTGTTACGTGATCTGGTATGCATTTTTTTTTTTTTTTGGGGTGGAAAAAGGGTCAAAAATCGCTTTATCACAAATTTGGTTCTCTGTTTCCCACAGACGGCGCCAGTGATGATTGGGCGAATTTTTGATGGTAACAAATGCGGGTAAAAAAATATAGATCACGACACAAGGAATTACGTGGTTCGATTTACTGAGGTAAATCTACGTCCACGGGAAGAAAGGAGGGCAGATTGTATTGCTTGATCTGGTTTACAGCTTACAAATACAGACTTGCTATATGATCTTTTTGTCTAGAGAGTTTCCTTTTTTTTAGTCTATCTGATCTAAGTTCTATTTATACATTGAACTAAGATCGTGGCTTGCATCACCACTAACTAGGTCGTGGCTTACATCACCACTAACTAGGTTGTGGATGTCGTGGAGGTCATGAGATCCTGCATGGGTCCACTATCTCTTTGTTTGGTCCGCTATCCTGCATGAGATCCTGCATGAGTTGACACCACTAAATAGATCGTGTAGTGGAGGTCGTGGAGGTTCTGCATGAGTCCACTATCTCCCAGTTCGGTCGAATACTGAGACCGAACTGCTGAACTATTGCCGAGCAGCTTTTGCCGATCTGAGAGTAGAGCTTGATTGGTCGGCTTTTACCGAGCTGTAGGCTGGGGCTAACTCTTTGGTAATGCCGAACTGATACTCTTCCTTGGGCTTTGGGCTGATGGGCCGTCACTGCTATTGGGCTTGTTTAGTACGTACCCCATCA